>NC_092161.1:38940208-39050208 GCF_045791955.1 Oncorhynchus clarkii lewisi
AGGTCCTACTGCTGATCAAATGTATCTGAAACTTGTTTTACATGTTTTGTGTTTAACTTTCATTTAACTAGGCAAGTCAGTTAACAAAAAGAAGCTGGGCCAATTGTGCTTTGCCCAATGGGACTCACAGCCTTGAATCGAACCAGGGTCTGTAGTGACAATTCTAGCAGTGAGATGCAGTGACTTAGACTGCTGCACCACTCGGGAGCCAACATCACAACCATTGTTTTATATAATAACACAATAATGAAATGGAGCCGTAGCTGCCGTAGGCCTAGACATAATTTGTGGCAACCAACACGCACAGATCAGCTCCACAGAATGAGCACCACTAGGCATTCAAAGATTCTTACATGCTTCATGGCTTAAACTTCCATCATTACAACTATAGACTACATTTCTGTTAAATTTGTGACACTATGCGACACTTCTCCAGGTGCGCAATATTTTCTGTGGGAGTTTCAGAAAAGCAAGCAAAATCATAGTAAGTGCATGTTCTATATTCATAGCTGATGTGATATGTCCTACATGGCAGTAGCTAATGTGAATTGGCCGCAAATAAGAGTAAATGCCCATTCAGAAAGCAATACACACAAACACACACCTACACCTACACACACTCACACGCACACACACTGTAGCAAGAGAGCAGGGAGAAGGTGAAAAATGTAGACTGTGAGGTTTTCATAGTATTGACTTTTACAGTAGCCTATCACACAATGACCGTGTGTAATGCAAATTAATGATAATAGAGTGAATGTTTGCCCACTTCTTTTAGTAGGCTACACACAATATTGGTCCTATACTACTACGGCATACAAAATGTACAAAAATGTAGACCTATCTGAAATGCAGCCACATACACAACAGTCATTTTGCTCACAAGAAAGCATGCGATGTTGAAGAGAAGCACCATGAAAACTGGTAGGCCAAGATACGCTAATTGAAACAGCACAAACAGTAACCATCAATTCAGGACCATGGAAAGAAGGCTACCGCCAGTCAGCACTATGGATGGATGCACCGCCAATTTCAGCACCACTGAAGTGGACAGCCAGGTCAATAGGAGCTCCGCGCCAGGGCTCACCTCAAAGCACAACCAATAGGCTACATTGGTCACTGTCCCTATACACATAAAATAACGCAAAGCTGTATATCTATCAATAGCAATTAGACCCACAAAGCAAGCAATGATATTAAAATCGCAGAAGAATGTAACGTGCAAGGAAGTAAAAAGCAAAGGCCTAAAGTAGCTGTACATTACATTCAAAAATCTGCCAAACAACCAGGCTTACATGAGGGAAAACCAATCATTCTGGCACCGTGACCAGAGCCATTAAGGTTGTAGCTTACCATTTAGAAGAGCTGCAGCCCCCTTGATGATATGTCAAACCTCTTGAGAAGTTTCTGATTCCATTCTTCTTCTTGACAAAATGTACTTGTCAGGTCCCTCTCAGCTGTCAGCTGGACAAGCTGGGATTTTGTTGATCTAACATGTTGTGTTTGTGTTCACCGAATACGTTCTTCAGGGTGGCGGAGGAATGTTTGACAAATTGCTGTAACTGCCCCAAATGTTAATCCATGTTTCAGTGACAACAGCAGAGTCGGCATTGCTGACAAAGGCCAGTCGTGTTTCTGAAAAAAAATTAGTGGGGTCAATTTGTTGTTGCTGGCTTTGGTTGAGATTTGACCTTGCAAGAATGTGCGAGCCATAAGTAACTCCGCTCCTACTGGTTCAGTTTTGGTTAGATCCAACAATGGCTTGACCTTGTTCACATCCAAAATGTTTAGCATCGGGATCCATGGCACATAGAGCTTCCAGCAGTTGACTATTTATTTCGCTAAATTGTGATGACATTTCCCCCAGCACAGTATCCAAAGTGCTGAAAAACAATAGTTTTACATTCCCTCTCATCTCCATCATCATGACACACTGTGCTTTCAACAACATACTGTTGCAAAGTTTTACTCATGAGTCTGTCATTTGCTTGGCTGGTCTGCTCGTGCCCTCCTGGCATGCCTCCCGAATTCAGCATCGCATCGCAGTTTCTCATCGCATCCGTACTGTGGACAAGTTTGACACCGGTGTGCAGATCAATAGCTTCAGACTGCAGTAACTTGTTAGGAGGGTCAAGGAGCTCCAGGATTTTGTGAGTCATGTTAGCATAAGCCTGTGGCCTCAAGTTTCACATCTGTGCCATACTCACAAGTAGATTCGATTTCACCGAGCATCTCTGTGACGTTGTCAATGTGGCGTGGTGGCTAGTCCATCACTGATCAAGTCTTTTCCGTTTTTCCCCAGTGTACTGTGCAACCACTGTGGGTTTCCTAAAGACATTGGACAGGGAGCTACACACTTAGAAAAATATGTTACTCTCATGCTGCTGGTGCTAGACCATGGCTCTTCTTGAGCTTGTTGGTCAGGAGCCGGCGCTTGGGATGGGCGGGTATTTCATTTGCTGTTAATCTCCTCAACCTCGGTGGTTAGGTTAGCAGGCTGCTCAGTGAGCTCGGCATCGGTCTTAACATGCTGGTCCAATTTTGTTTTGCTATTCGCAGAGCCCAGCCATTTTTGCATATCGATGCTGATCAAAGATTAGCCAATTAGCTATAATTAAGGTAGCTTTAGCTGTCTGCAAAAGTGAACAACATTTGTCCCTCTCTGTAAGTAAAAAAACTGTCAATTTGACCCTGCCATGGGATCCAATGAGCTCCCTAAACAAGGTAATGAAGACGTTACCTTATGACATTGCATTGCTAGGTGCCCAATCAGAATGCATTTTTTTTATTTTAAGTACTAAATATTACATTGTTACATTCCCCCCCCCCCCCCTTCCTCAGATCATGAGCGCACATATAGTGTTTGTCCCGGTCTGCGCTACTGGCAGGCCCAGTGTTGCTACATTGGCAAAACCGAGCATTGTAATTCAAATACCATTTGTTATGTACCGCAGTAGATTATGCATCTGTAAAAGTTTGTGAGTGTTTTTGGTGACAAGCCAAATTTCTTCAGCCTCCTGAGTTTGAAGAGGCGCTGCTGCGCCTTCTTCACCATGCTGTCTGTGTGGGTGGACCATTTCAGTTTGTGATGTCTACACCGAGGAACTTAAAACCTCTCTGGTACACTAGCGTCCCACCTCGACAACAGCCAGTGAAATTGCAGGGAAATCCCATAATTAAAATTCCTCAAACATAAAAGTATTATACACCATTTTAAAGATAAACTTCTCCTTAATGCAACCGCTGTGTCAGATTTCAAAAAGGCTTTACGGCAAAAGCACACCATTCGATTATGTTAGGTCAGTGCCTAGCCTCAGAAAACCATACAGCCATGTTCCAACCAAGGAGAGGTGTCACAAAAGTCAGAAATAGCGTTAATATTAATCACTTACCTTTGATGATCTTCATCTAATGGCACTCCCAGGTCTCCATGTTAGACATTTTATGTTTTGTTTTGTTCGATAAAGTTAATTTATGTCCAAATACCTCCTTTTTGTTTGCGCATTTAGTCCAGTAATCCAAATGAACAAGGTGCAAGTCCAGACGAAAAGTCAAAGTTCCATTACAGTTTGTAGAAACGATGTATAGAATAAATCTTTAGGATGTTTTTATCATAAATCTTCAATAATATTCCAACCAGACAATTCCTTTGTCATTAGACATGAAAGGGAAAGGAGCTCGTGCTTACGGCCGCACGCGTGACTAAACTAAAGGCTTTCAACCAAACCCCTGGTTCAAACAGCTCTTATTCACTCCCCTTTCACAATATAATTATGAAACAACTTCTAAAGACTGTTGACATCTAGTGGAAGCCTTAGGAAGTGCCATCTGACCCCATAGACACAGTATATTGGATAGGCATCACTTGAAAAACTACAAACCTCAGATTTCCCACTTCCTGGTTGGATTTTTCTCAGGTTTTCGCCTGCCATATGAGTTCTGTTATACTCACCGACATCATTCAAACAGTTTTAGAAACGTCAGAGTGTTTTCTATCCAAATCTACTAATACTATGCATATCCTAGCCTCTGGGACTGAGTAGCATTTAGTTTACTCTGGGCATGCTTTTCATGCGGACGTGAAAATACTGCCCCCTACACCAAAGAAGTTAACTCTCCACCCTCTCCACTACTGTCCTGTCAATGTGGATAGGGGACTGCTCCCTCTGCTGTTTCCTGAAGTCCACGATCATCTCCTTTGTTTTGTTGACATTGAGTGTGAGGTTATTTTCCTGACACCACACTCCGAGGGCACTCACCTCCTCCCTGTAGGCCGTCTCGTCGTTGTTGGTAATCAAGCCTACCACGGTAGTGTCGTTTGCAAACGTGATGATTAAGTTGGAGGCGTGCATGGCCATGCAGTCGTGGGTGAACAGGGAGTACAGGAGAGGGCTGGGAACGCACCCTTGTGGGGCCCCAGTGTTGAGGATCAGCGGGGTGGAGATGTTGTTACCTACCCTCACCACCTGGGGGCGGACCGTCAGGAAGTCCAGAATCCAGTTGAACAGGGTGGGGTCGAGACCCAGGGTCTCGAGCTTAATAACAAGTTTGTAGGGTACTATGGTGTTAAATGCTGAGCTGTAGTTGATGAACAGTTTTCATACATAGGTATTCCTCTTGTCCAGATGGGTTAGGGCAGTGTGCAGTGTGATTGCGATTGCGTCATCTGTGTACCTATTGGGGCGGTAATCAAATTGGAGTGGGTCTAGGCTGTCAGGTATGGTGGAGGTGATATGATCCTTGACTAGTCTCTCAAAGCACTTCATGATGACGGAAGTGAGTGCTATGGGGCGGTAGTCATTTAGCTCAGTTACCTTAGCTTTCTTGGGTACAGGAACAATGGCCCTCTTGAAGCATGTGGGAACAGCAGACTGGGATAACGATTGGTTGAATATGTCCGTAAACACACCAGCCAGCTGGTCTGCGAATGCTCTGAGGACACGGCTGGGGATGCCGTCTGGGCCTGCAGCCTTGCGAGGGTTAACACATTTAAATGTTTTACTCACGTAGGCTGCAGAGAAGGAGAGATCGCAGGTTTTGGTAGAGCACCATGTCAGTAGCACTGTATTGTCCTCAAAGCGAGCAAAGAATTTGTTTAGTCTGTCTGGGAGCAAGACATCGTGGTCCGCGACGAGGCTGGTTTTCTTTTGTAATCCGTGATTGACTGTAGATCCTGCCACATACCTCTCGTGTCTGAGCCGTTGAATTGCGACTCTACTTTGTCTCTATACTGACGCTTAGCTTGTTTGATTGCCTTGCGGAGGGAATAGCTACACTGTTTGTATTCGGTCATGTTTCCGGTCACCTTGCCCTGATTAAAAGCAGTGGTTCGTGCTTTCAGTTTTGTGCGAATGCTGCCATCAGTTTCTGGTTGGGGAATGTTTAAAAAGACGCTGTGGGTACAACATCACCGATGCACTTGCTAATATACTCGCTCACCGAATCAGCGTATTCATCAGTGTTGTTGTTGGACGCTATGCGGAACATATCCCAGTCCACATGATCGAAGCAATCTTGAAGCGTGGAATTTGATTGGTTGGACCAACGTTGAACAGACCTGTGCGTGGGTACTTCCTGTTTTAGTTGCTGTCTATAGGCTGGGTGCAACAAAATGGAGTCGTGGTCAGATTTTCCGAAAGGAGGGCGGGGGAGTGCCTTATAAGCATTGCGGAAGTTAGAATAACAATGATCCAGGGTTTTGCGAGCCTGGGTCGCGCAATCGATATGTTGATAGAATTTAGGGAGCCTTGTTTTCAGATTAGCCTTGTTAAAATCCCAGCTACAATTAATGCAGCCTCAGGATATGTGGTTTCCAGTTTAGATAGAGTCGAATTAAGTTATTTCGGGGCCGTCGATGTGTCTGCTAGGGGGGGAATATACACGACTGTGAATATGATCGAAGAGAATTCTCTTGGTAGATAATGCGGTCGGCATTTGATTGTGAGGAAGTCAGGTGAACAAAAGGACTTCCTGTATGTTGTTATGATCACACCACGTCTCGTTAATCATAAGGCACACACCACCGCTCTTCTTCTTACCAGAGAGATGCTTGTTTCTGTCGGCGCGATGCGTGAAGAAACCAGGTGGCTTTACCGACTTCGATAGGGCGTCTCAAGTGAGCCATGTTTCCGTGAAACAAAGAACTTTACAGTCTCTGATGTCTCTCTGGAAGGTAACCCTTTCTCGGATTTCGTCTACCTTGTTGTCAAGAGACTGGACATTGGCGAGTAGTATGCTCAGGAGTGGTGAGCGATGTGCCCGTCTACGGAGCCTGAGCAGAAGACCGCCCCTTCAGCGGCGTCGTTGTTTTGGGTCGCCGGCTGGGATTCGATCCATTGTCCTGGGTGGTGGGCCAAACAGAGGATCCACTGCAGAAAAGTCGTATTCCTGGTCGTAATGTTGGTGAGTTGACGTTGCTCTTATATCCAATAGTTCCTCCCGACTGTATGTAATAAAACCTAAGATTTCCTGGGGTAACAATGTAAGAAATAACACATAAAAAAAATACTGCATAGTTTCCTAGGAACGAGAAGCGAGGCAGCCATCTCTGTCGGCGCCGGAAGTATCTCTGTACAGAGAGGGATACAGTTTGAACTTTGTTGAATGATTAGAGGATTACTAGTTCTTGTATTACACTGTAAAACCACGTTTGTAACCTAAATGACAGTGTTTAAAAGTTAAACATTAGGCATTGGATTTGTTATAAGTGTTCTCATCTGGATTTTTGTTTTAGATTCTGTCTCTCAGTGTACCTATGATAAAAATTACAGACCTCTACATGCTTTGTGAGTAGGGAAAACCTGCAAAATCGGCAGTGTATCAAATATTTGTTCTCCCCGCTGTATATCTCCCAAGTGTTTAGATTTTAAACACTTGTTTACTTTCCAATTGTCCTGTTTAGAGTGCATTTAGTCATTAGAAATTAATGTGACTTTCCATGCCTATTATTCAGATCAGTGTTGGAAATGTCTGTTACCTTACCTACATTTCACCACAACTGAACAGGGCATTTTGATTCAATAAATATTTTCAATCGCTTGGGGGTTGTTGTTCTGTTAATTTCCGATTAGTCTCTCAAAGTGAAAAAGACGTGGGAGGGGCCTCATTATCATATTTCCCAACAGCCTTTTTTGCAGGTTGATTTTTAGAATAGTTTGTTTTAATATTTATATTTCCTCATTCACATTGTTTGATTAATTGATCTTATTGATCTTCAAGTTTTTACTTTCTTCCTCTACTGTCTGGAGGAAGTACTGTCTGATATATACTGTACTGTCTGATCTCTACTGTACTGTCTGATCTCTACTGTACTGTCTGATCTCCAGCTTTGTTCATACAGAGATGGGTTATTGCCTCAAACAGGCCCCTGTTTTCTCTTTCTTTTGTCCAAATTTTTGTTGTTAGCGTTTTATGCTCGGAACACACAGACACACACGCACGCACACACACACACGCACGCACGCACGCACACAGGGACAGTGTGTTGACAGTGGGATTGTCCCACAGATCATTTTCTAATTTCTCTGTCTGATGAATGTGTTGTTTGGAGAGGCCTCTCACTCTCTCTTCTCCTTTTTTACTCTCTTTCTATCTCTCTCTCTATCTCTTCTCTTTATCTCTCTTTTTCTCTCTCTCTGAATGAGAGCCTCTCACTTTATTCTCTCCCTGTGGGACTGCAGCACTCATTTCACAATGTAGAGTGAATGGGTAGATGGATAGGGACACTCAACAGGACTGTATCACTCTAAAAGACAATAACAATATTACCTCTACCACTGCAAGGAACAAGTGATTGATGCAGGCAAGAATTGACTTGCAAATACTTCAGTCTGAGAACAATATACAGTTGAAGTCGTAAGTTTGCATACACCATAGCCAAGTACATTTAAACTCAGTTTTTCAAAATTCCTGACATTTAATCCCAGTAAAAATTCCCTGTCTTAAGTCAGTTAGGCTCACCACTTTATTTTAAGAATGTGAAATGTCAGACCCTGACGAACACTCTGAGCGGCCAGATGACCCATGGTTGTCGCAGTGCTTGGTGCTTGCACCAGAGGATGAAAATTATCTGGTGCAGTACTATATCTACTGCGCTAGCCATGGGTTTCCTTTCACCAGACAATGACTAATGAAACAAGCCAACAAAATAAGCAGGTATCTGGTGTTCTAGGTGTTTATGTACAGTTGAAGTTCGAAGTTTACGTACACCTTAGCCAAATACATTTAAACTCAGTTTTTCACAATTCCTGACATTTAATCCTAATAAGAATTCCCTGTTTTACGTCAGTTAGGATCACCACTTTATTTTAACAATGTGAAATGTAAGAAAAAAGTATAGAGATGATTTATTTCAGCTTTTATTTCTTCTATCACATTCCCAGTGGGTCACAGGTTCACATACACTCAATTAGTATTTGGTAGCATTGCCTTTTAATTGTTTAACTTGGGTCAAACGTTTCAGGCAGCCTTCCACAAGCTTCCCACAATAAGTTGGGTGAATTTTGGCCCATTCCTCCTGACGGAGCTGGTGTAACTGAGTCAGGTTTGACTCGCACATGCTTTTTCAGTTCTGTCCACAAATTTTCTATAGGATTGAGATCAGGCTTTGTGATGGCCACTCCAATACCTTGACTTTGTTGTCCTTAAACCATTTTGCCACAACTTTGGAAGTATGCTTTGGGTCATTGTCCATTTGGAAGACCCATTTGCGACCAAGCTTTAACTTCCTGACTGATGTCTTGAGATGTTGCTTCAATATATCCACATACTTGTCCTCCCTCATGATGCCATCTATTTTGTGAAGTGCACCAGTCCCTCCTGCAGAAAAGCACCCGCACAACATGATGCTGCCACCCCATGCTTCACTGTTGGAATGGTGTTCTTCGGCCTGCAAGCCTCCCTCTTTTTCCTCCAAACATAACGATGGCCATTATGGCCAAACAGTTCTATTTTGTTTCATCAGACCAGAGGACATTTCTTTAAAAAGTATGATCTTTGTCCCCATGTGCAGTTGCAAACCGTAGTCTGGCTTTTTTATCGCGGTTTTGGAGCAGTGGCTTCTTCCTTGCTGAGTGGCCTTTCAGGTTATGTCGATATTGGACTCGTTTTTACTAAGGATATAGATACTTTTGTACCTGTTTCCTCCAGCATCTTCACAAGGTCCTTTGCTGTTGTTCTGGGATTGATTTGCACTTTTCACACCAAAGTACATTCATCACTAGGAGACAGAATGCGTCTCCTTCCTGAGCGGAATGACGGCTGCGTGGTCTCATGGTGTTTATACTTGCGTACTATAGTTTGTACAGATGAACGTGGTACCTTCAGAGTTTTGGAAACTGCTTATTTATTGAGAAATATTTATCAGAATATAAAATGAGTACCTTAGAGAAAGGATAAAAAGACTTACAAAATACTCCCTATAATATCTAATCCTCATCAGGAGGGGTCCCAAGTCACAACACAAGCAAAACACATACTTTTTTCAAGCAAATGCCATGAATTAGGCCCTCATTCCTGATAGTGGGTGCATCCCAATTGGCACACTATTCCATCTTTAGTGCACTAATTCTGACCAGAGATCTGGTCAAAATTATTGCACTTTAAAGGGAATATGGTACCTTTTGGGACGCAGACAGTATGTGGACCGACCGATGGATAGCAGAAGGTGGACTAGGAGTGAGGAGTGTGATAAGGAGTCTGGCTTGGCCCCAGATGCCATCCACCCAGCGGCTTCCTGCCGAAAAGCAGACGTGTGACAGATGCATAAAATTAACAGACGGTTTTTGATATTCAGTGGCGCTGCACAAACAGAGCTGCTGCCAGCAGATAGCAGGGACAAGCAATCATGGAGAGAGAGAGAGAGAGAGAGAGAGGGAGTTTTTTCTAGCCACCGTGCTTCTACATCTACATTGCTTGCTGTTTGGGGTTTTAGGCTGGTTTTCTGTATAGCACTTTGTGACATCAGCTGATGTAAAAAGGGCTTAATAAGTACATTTGATTGATTGATTGAAAGAGAGAGACATTTGAGAAAATATGAACATTCCATTCGACAAACGATCCCCCTGGCGCCTTCTCCCCAATACAATTTACACATACAGTATCATCAGTACATGGGTTCTCCGGCTGTCTCCACAGGATAACCATTTTTGGTTCCAGGTATACCCTTTTTGGCTCCTGCTAGAACCCTTTTGGGTTCCATGTATAACCCTATGTGGAAAGGATTCTACTTGGAACCAAAAATTGTTCTTCAAAGGCTTCTCCTATGGGGACAGCCAAAGAGGGTTAGCTTCTCTCTTCTCTCCCAGGACTCTGCCACAGTCCTGCTTTACCCACATCAAGTCCTCATCCTGCCCATAACTTCTCCGCCTGGTACCTTTTTATTCAAGGCTTTTTCTAATCTTCACTTTTTTTGCACATAATGTTCCCGTCATCATTTGCTATGACCGAAAATAGCTTCTGGACTTCAGAACAAAGATCATTAACCTCGATATGGATGATGATTTCTATTTCAACGAGTCAGAGACGCAGGATATACTCACCCAGATCAGGCCCTAATACCCAAGACGCGAAAAATAATAAGTCGGCATAGGAGAGGCAGACGTGGAGGAACCCCGCCTGACTCCACCTTAACTGCTATACCTAGACGTCTTACAACATCCGCACAGAGCTAAAGAATGAGCTGCCGCTTTCAAGGAGCGGGACACTATTCCGGAAGCTTATAATAAATCCAGCTACACCCTCAAACAGGAAAGCGTCAATACAGGACTAAGATCGAATCCTACTACAAACTATAACGGAGTGCAAAGGGAAACCCAGCCATGAGCTGCCCAGTGATGCGAGTGTACCAGATGAGCCAAATGAATTCTATTCTCGCATCGGGGAAAGCAACACTAAACCATGCATGAGAGTGCCAAATGTTCAGGACAACTGTGTGATCACGCTCTCTGCTACCAGCATGTGTACTCAGAGCATGCGCTTCACTGACATTTTCAACCTCTGTAATACCTACACATTTAACCAGTTGGATTTAGGAGGCGCTATTTAATTTTTGGGATGAAAAACGTTCCCGTTTTAAACAAGATATTTTGTCACGAAAAGATGCTCAACTATGCATATAATTGACAGCTTTGGAAAGAAGACACTCTGACGTTTCCAAAACTGCAAAGATATTGTCTGTGAGTGCCACAGAACTGGTGTTACAGGCGAAACCCAGATAAAAATCCAACCAGGAAGTGCCAAATTTTTTGAAACCGCCTCATGCCAATGACTACTTATATGGCTGTGAATGAGCTACGAATGAGCTTACATTTTCCACGTTTTCCCCAAGGTGTCTACAGCATTGTGACGTCTTTTTAGGCATTTCCCTTGAAGAATGGCTGTAAGGGACCATATATGGCATGTGGTCACATGGTGTCTCACGCAGAAAACCTTGCGGAAAATACTGAGGTAGCCATTTTTCCAATCGCTTCTTATGAGAAACCAATTGCCTCGACGGATATATTATCGAATATATTTGTTAAAAACACCTTGAGGATGGATCCTAAACAACGTTTGCCGTGTTTCTGTCAATTATTATGTAGCTAATTTTGAAAAAAGTTTGCCATTATAGTTGTAGCATTTTTCGGTCGATTTCTCAGCCAAGCATGGTGAAGAAACGGGAGCTTTTTCGTCTACAAAAATAATATTGTTGGAAAAAAGGAACATTTGCTATCTAACTGGGAGTCAGTCTCCTGAGTGAAAGCATCCAAAGTTCTTCAAAGGTAAATGATTTAATTTGGTTGCTATTCTTATTTTTGTGAAAATGTTGCCTGCTGCCAGCAGAGCCTACCATAGCATTATGCCATGATAAACTTACACAAATGCTTGTCTAGCAGTGTTGCTTACAAAAGGCTAAGCTTGTGTTTGAACATATTTATTTCATTTCATTTGCGATTTTCATGAATAGGAAAAGTTTCTAGGGGTATTTATGTCCGTTGCGTTATGCTAATGCATTTGAGGCTATGATTACGCTCCCGGATACGAGTTTGCTCGTCGCAACTGGTTAAGGCCTCTGTACCCAAAAATGCCAAGGTAACCTGTCAAAATGACTATTGCCCTGTAGCACTCAAATCTGTATCCATGAAATGCTTTGAAAAGCTGATCATGGCTCACAACAACAGCATCATCTCAGACACCCTGGTCTCACTCTAATTTGCATACTGCCCCAACAAATTCACAGATGACGCAATCTCTATTGCACTCCACACTGCCCTTTCCCAACTGGACAAGAGGAACAACAAGATGAGAATGCTGTTCATAACATTTAGTGACTACCCATCCCGCATGCGGGTGCATAATCACTAATTACGCACCCGCATCAATAATTAGCATAACGCAACGGACATAAATATTCCTAGAAAATATTCCTATTCATGAAAATCACAAATGAAATATATTGAGACACAGCTGAGCCTTTTGTTAATCACCCTGTCATATCAGATTTTCAAAATATGCTTTACAGCCAAAGCTAGACAAGCATTTGTGTAAGTTTATTGATAGCCTAGCATAGGATTTTGTCCAGCTAGCAGCAGGTAACTTGGTCACGGAAATCAGAAAAGCAATCCATTTAAATTGTTTACCTTTGATGAGCTTCGGATGTTTTCACTCACAAGACCCCCAGTTAGGCGAAATAGCTCCGTTGGTTCTTCACGTTTGGCTAAGACATCGCCCGGAAATTGCAGTCACGAAAATGCCCAAAAATATTCCAAATTAGCTCCATAATATTGACAGAAACATGGCAAACGTTGTTTATGATCAATCCTCAAGGTGTATTTCAAATATCTATTCGATAATATATCCATCGGGACAATTGGTTTTTCAGTAGGACCGATTGGAATAATGGCTACCTCTGTATTTTACGCGAGAGTCACTCTGGGACCCATCAGGTGACAACTTGCGCAATGTAGCCACTTACGGGTATTCTTCAACATAAATGCGTAGAACTACGTTACAATGCTGTAGACACCTTCGGGAATATGGAGAAAGAGTAATTTGGTTGATAGCCCATTCACTGCTCAATAGGGACGCATTGGAACGCAGCGCTTTCAAAACATGAGACACTTCCGGATTGGATTTTTCCTATGCTTTCGCCTGCAACATCAGTTCTGTTATATTCACAGACAATATTTTTACAGTTTTGGAAACTTTAGAGTGTGTTCTATCCTAAGCTGTCAATTATATGCATATTCTAGCATCTTGTCCTGACAAAGTTATCCTGTTTACTACGGGAACGTTATTTTTCCAAAAATGAAAATTACTGCCCCCTATTCACAAAAGGTTCATTAACTACACCATAGTGCCTTCCAAGCTCATCACTAAGCTATGGACCCTTGATACTTAACACCTCCCACTGCAACTGGATCCTGGACCAGGTGTTGATGGTAGGCAACACATCTGACCCTCCACACGGGATTCCCTCAGTGGTTTCTGCTTGATCCCCTCTTGTACTCCTTGTTCACCCACGACTGCGTGGCAGTTCACAACTCCAATACCATCATTAAGTTTGCAGATGACGATGGTAGGCCTGATCTTCGATGATGATGAGACAGCCTGTAGGGAGGAGGTCGGAGACCTGGTAGTGTGGTGCCAGTACAACAACCTCTCCTTCAATGTCAACAAGACAAAGGAGCTGATCGTGGACTCCAGAAAATGGAGGGACAAGTATACCCTCATTCAGATCAACAGTGCTGTAGTGGAGTGGGTCGAGAGCTTCAAGTTCCTCGGTGTCCACATCACTAAGGATCTATCATGGTCCACACACACCAACACAGTCATGAAGAGGGCACAACAACGCTTCTTCCATCTCAGGTAGCTGAAAAGATTTGGCATGGGCCCTCAGATCCTCTAAAAGTTCTACAGCTGCACCATTGAGAGCATCTTGACTGGCTGCATCACGGCTTGGAATAGCAACTGCTTGGCGTCCGATCACAAGGCGCTTCAGAGGGTAGTACATTACTGGGACCGAGCTCACCGCCATCCAGGAGTTCTATACCAGGCGGCGTCAGAAATTGTCCAACACTCCAGACAGTCTGGAACCAACAGGAACCTGAACAGCTTTTACCCCCAAGCCATAAGACTGTTAAATAGTTAGTTAAATAGTTAACCAAATAGTGACCCAGACTATCTGCATTGACCCTTTTTGGCACATACACTGCTACTACTGTTTCTTATTCATACAGTAGTTACTGTATATTTACATACGTACCTAAATTACATCGTACCCCTGCACATCGACTCGGTACTGGTACCCCGTGTAATATAGCCAAGTTATCGTTACTCATTGTGCACGTATTATTACGTGTTTTACTTTTATATTGCACTGAACAAAAATATCAATTGAACCATGTAAAGTGTTGGTCGCATGTTTCATGAGCTGAAATAAAAGATCCCAGAAATGTTCCATATACAGTACACAAAAAGCTTTTTCTCTAAATTTTTTTTGCACACATTTGTTAGATAGATAACCCATCCACTTGACAGGTGTGGCATATCAAGAAGCTGATTAAATGCATGATTATTACACAGTTGCACCATGTGTTGGGAACAAAACACAACACAATGACACCCATGTTTTGAGGGAGCGTGCAATTGGCATGCTGACTGCAGGAATGTCTACGAGAGCTGTTGACAGAGAATTTAATGTGCATTTCTCTACCATAAGCCGGGTCCAATGTCATTTTTGAGAACTGGGTGTAGGGTGTCATTTGGGCGAACGGTTTGCTGATGTCAACTTTGTGAACAGAGTGCCCCATGATGGCAGTGGGGTTATGGTATGGGCAGGCTAAAGCTTATGGATTGGGCAGAACCATATTTTCTGGATGGATGGCACAATGTTTTTGGGACAATTGTATTGACTGTCGGACTGCGTTGGCATTGGATTGGGGTGGAGGGTCTTAGCCCCTAATCCTGAAGAGTCAAATATAGGGTTGTTAAATTCCAGGAACGTTCTCAGTTTCCGTTGGAAGATTCCTGGAATCTTGAGTGAATAAGCAGCTAATCCGAGAATTCGCCAACCAAGATTTCTAGAAACCTTAACATTTTGGGAAAGTTAACATAATTATGAAACCTTACCCATGAAGGGTCAGATATGACCTTAGCTGTACTATAGTTCTGCTCAAATCTCACCACTAGGTCCAGGCCTTCCCCCAAGCCATCATCCATCCCTCCCTCCCTTCATCTTTTCAGTCAATCACTCCAGGTCTTATCTGACTCCTCTCCTCTAAGCTTCTCCCCCTCTCTCCACTCTGTCTGTCTATCTTCTCATCCTGATGGTAATCTCAGCTGCAAGACTAGGTGTGTCTGTCTCCAAATGACACACTATTCCCTATATGGTGCACTACTTTTAATCAGAGCCCTGGTCAAAAGTAATGCACTATAAAGGGAACAGTGTGCGATTTGGGATGTATGATTCTCAATGGTCCTAGGTAATCCTAGCCTCTGATAGAACTGGATGTTATATTCACCAGGTGAGGAGATCATATTACAATCAGGCACTCACCCCTATACATGTTCATTGGTATGTGACCTGCTCCATCTCCTTATAAAGAGCACTATTATCCTGGAAATAGGGAATTGTGTGCCTGTAACTGTAACCTCAAACCCCTATTGCAGTAGCTAGTGAAGTGGTTATGGCTTGCATGGAGAGAGAGAGAGAGAGAGAGAGGTAATGGTTATGACTTTCCACAATGCATTTGTCGGATATGAGGAGTTGTTGAATAGGTGGAGGGTGTGTGGAGATTTGTAACATAATGAAAGAACAGTCCTCCAACTGCGTATCTCATTTGGCCCTGACATCCGTTTCTCATAATGCAGGGCCACAGGGAGTCAAGTGCTTTGAACAGCCTCTCTCTGATCTAATGTGTGTCTCACACTGTTGTCAGAACGACTTAGCCATTACCTGGTGAGAGATACTGTGCGTCACCAGGGCCCTGATATACCAGATGGTGTGTGGTGTTGGTTAACGGAGGCCGGGGAAAGGACATCCTTCTTTAGACCTGTAAGAGTGTTAGAGCTAGAGGCTGTAGCCTCATACCCGTCTGACATACGCGGGCACGTGCATACACACACACACACACACACACACACACACAGTCACACACGTGCTCACACACACATGCACGTAAGCACACACACACCTCCCTCCCTCTCACACACACACTGCACTCAATAAATATCCATGCCTGACCCCAACAAACTCATCCAGCATCCTGACTGATAGTCATTTCTCTCTCTCCAGGCCCCTAAATGACTGCTCTATTACCATTCGAAAATATGGATCATGTAGACTAATCTCACATAAGAGATGTACTCTCGTTTAATCAGCTGGGCCTTTCCTCTCTCACACCTCTCTCCATCAATGCATTCCACATTACACCCTATATTCCCCATTTCGTACACTACTTTTGAACAGGGCACATAGGGTTCTGGTCAAAAGTAGTGCACTATATAGGGGATAGGGTACTTTTTGGATGCACCCTACATCTCCCCTGCTCCACTGAAGCTGTACTACATGTACACAGGGGATGAATCAACATTGAGCACCAATAAAACATCCAACCGATGCCTTCCGCGGTGGCGGTTGGCCACCCGAACCTGGAGCCAGTCAGTAACACAAAGTGTATGTCCCAAATGGCACCCTATTCCTTATATAGTGCACACGATTTGACCAGAGCCTTAAACTGAAGGACACCTGATACCAGGGGGAAACTGGGAAGGGCTCAGGGTTTGTTCCTATTACAGCTCGGCTCATCATACTACTTACTGTAGGTAATCTATTCTAACTCAGTCAGGAAAACATCTAAAGACCACGCCAACACAAATGTAACTATATACCTGTGGGTATAGAGCATAATTAAGGGGAGGAAGATTTTTTTTTGCTAATTGTAATGTGTGAAATTCATTATTCATTTGTCATTATTTATTTTGGTATAAACTCACTCTGCTATATTGTGTGTTTTCCTCTGTATATGCTGCAATTACATATCCTTCTTATACTCTGTCTTTTTAGCTGTTCAGTGGTCTCAGCAGAACAGAGCATCTGGTTCTGACAGGGGGAAGCCAGGGAAATGAGGGGAATTTTTAAATGTAACCTATATTTAAGTATCTCAAACACAGTTAAGTTGTATTGGTACCGTGGCAGAATGTGTATGATATTGCAAACCCAATTGCCTTTAATATTAGGTACTCTAATATGCTAATCACACATCATACAGCGGTTCCTCCTTTAAAAGTTGTGAGCTTAGAGGGACCCAGCATCACGGCTTCATTGCTCCAAGGTGGGAGTTAGAGCACACAGTCCTTCTTTGTACTGTAGGTGTCCGCTAGGACTTCCTCTGTGTCGGAAAGAAAGACCGAACAGTATTGGTTGTAGTCAAACTGACACTCAAAAAATTGCCAAAATGGAGGGTGGTTGATAGCGAAAATAAATTGGAGTTTTGTTTTCAAGTAAATTTTTTGTTCACAATAAAATGAATACAATGCATGAAGTGTTGCGCTTTATTACAAAATATTTGATTGCAAAAATGTAGCAGAGCGCAGAATAATGAATTTACGAGCACTCAACACCCGTTAATTATGGCCGGTGTCAATGAATGTTGGCAAAAAATTGTAATTAAATTGTTTCCAGCAGCACAGTTACAGTCACCAACGCTCTGGTTAACATGAAAACTGCCTAACCAGCTCTGCTAGGGCGAGTAAAATGGTCAGAGTGGTCTCATTTGTGTCTGGAAGTAGCTATCAAGCTAGCCAAAGTTAGCTTGGGTGCTTGACTGCCATTGTAAGGCCAGAACGCTCAAATCAACCCTACTCCACGGCCCGAACGTCCAGTGTGCGCTCCGAGAGCAAAACGGTCTGAATTTACTCAGAGGGTTTTTCGTTTTTCATGGAATAGAAACACCATAATATTTATCAAATGAATTAAGCGAGTACGAGTCAAAAGTTTGGACACAACAACTCATTCCAGGATTTCTCTATATTTTTACTATTTTCTACATTGTAGAGTAATAGTGAAGACAGCACAACTATGGAATAAAACATGAAATCAGTTAAGAACAATTTCTTATTGACAGCCTACTCCTTCCTCCCCGTCGAGAGATTGAACCCTGGTCACCCATCTGCACGACACATGGATTCTTTAGCTAAATAGCCCAGTACTGTACTGCTGACCATCACGTTGTACAGTGCCATATTTTCCGTTCCATCCTAACAGAATCCCAGAGGGTTTTTCATTATTCATGGAATAGAAACACCATAAATTTAATCAAATTAATTAAGCAAGTACCAGTCAAAAGTTTGGACACACCTAGTATATTTGTACTATTTTCTATGTTGTAGAATAATAGTGAAGACATCACAAAAATGAAATAACACATATGGAATCAGTTAGGAAGACATTGTTATTTACAAAGACAGCCTACTCCTTCCTCCTGTTTGGGGAAGTGAACCCTGGTCTCCCGCGTGCCTGCAATATGGAAGACTATCGAATGCTTCTCAAAGATACAATCTGATGGTCAAACTAGCACTAACTTGCATAAAAAAAAATGTCTGACAATTAAATGACATCCCACAGAATGCTGAGGCAGCCCGCAAGGTGTGCCACAGTATAACACAACTTTTAAAGGAGTTACCACTGTAACGCTCTGGGCGGATTAAGTACCATTTCATCCCCCCAACCATTCGGCTGTGAGTCCACGGATTTGTTTACTTAATCCAATATTTATACTTTGAGTGTATGTGAGCAAATGCAAAATAGTTTGTACCTCTAACAAACAGACATAGAGAAAGATAAATAGGAAAATAAACACATGGTAAAAAATGAAAGCAGAAAAGAGTATTAGAGGATTTGGGGGAAAGTATTTTGCTGTGCTGCTCAGGAAAGGAAAGGCGATAGCCTCCGTCAACCCTAGTAGAAATGATCACAGTAGTAAAATATGTTTAACATTCCAGTGTTCATTTACCCACCTCTCTTGGACAAAGGAGAGTGGAAGTGTCTGCTACAAGATTAGGCAAATGCAGCACAACAGTATCGAGTAACATAAAGGAAAAAACACAAATAATATGTTTGCATTTTTACCCTCAATCCAGTTATACATTTTTCTCTGCTCTGAGAAATCTAGTGTGCTGTAATATACGTACACCTGGAAAGTACAATGAATACAACATTCCTGGTCATTACCAGTTCACCTACCCCTACCATGTACAGTACACCTTTTTCCTATCCTATCCTCTTCTTTCCTTTTATTTCCTTTCCTTTCCGTTCCTTTCCTTCCATAATTATCATGCATTGATACAATACCCTCTGAGGTACAGTAAACAGACCATCTGAGATGACTCTGTCTCCTTCTGATCTAATCACCTGGCAGGGCCAGTCATCTCATGTAGGTCTGTTCTGATAGCCTGGCTTACAGCGCTGTGGAGCCCAGCCAGTGCCGCCTCTAGACTTGTGGGGACCCTAAGCGAGATTTGGTTGGGTGATTAGGCCTAGCTTGCAGTCGGTGTTCCAGTTCAGCCCAAAGGTGTTCCATGGGGTTGAGGTCAGGGCTCTGTGCAGACCAGTCAACTTCTTCCACACCGATCTTGACAAACCATTTTTGTACAGACCTCACTTTGTGCACGGGGGCATTGTCATGCTGAAACAGGGAAAGGACTTCCCCAAACTGAATCAGAATTAGGGCAGCTAGCGTTTCGCCTGGCATCCGCCAAACCCAGATTAGTTCGTCAGACTGCCAGATGGCGAAGTGTGATTCACCACTCCAGACGATGCTTGGCATTTCTCATGGGGATCTTAGGCTTTTGTGCGTGTGGCTGCTCGACCATGGAAACCCATTTCATGAAACTCCCGACGAATAGTTATTCGGTTATTATGCTGATGTTGCTTCCCAGAGGCAGTTTGGAACTCGGTCGTGAGTGTTGCAACTGAGGACAGGCAAACGCACTTCAGCTCTCTGTGAGGCCTACTACTTCGCGGCTGAGCCGTTGTTGCTTTTAGACGTTTCCACTTCACAGTAACAGCACTTAACAGTTGACCAGCACAGCTCTAGCATGGCAGAAATTTGATGAACTGATTTGTTTCAAAGGTGGCATCCTACGACGGTGCCAAGTTGAAAGTCGCTGTTCAGTAAGGTCATTCTACTGCCAATGTTTGTCTATGGAGTTTTCATGGCTGTGTGCTTGATTTTATACTGTCAGCAATGTGTTTGGCTGAAATAGCTGAATCCACTCATTTGAAGGGGTGTCCACATACTTTTGTATATACAGTGTACTTTGAAAACACGCTCGTGATGTGCGTACACCCATTTACAGTTTTGTAGAGTATTCTTACACAGCTAAGGGTATGTGTCAACATGCTGATATATTTCAGTTTTTATACTCATGAACGCATCAACACACAGTGCCTTCAGAAATTGTTCATATCCCTTGACCTATTCCACATTTTGATGTGTTACAGCTTTTAATTCAAAATGGATTAAATATATTTTTTCCTTGCCTATCTACATACAATACCCCATAATGACGAGGTGAAAACATGTTTTTAGTCATTTTTGCACATTTATTGAAAATTAAATATACCTGTATACCATTTACATAAGTACTCACCCCCCTGAGTCAATACATGGCAGCGATTACAGCTGTCTTTCTGGATAAGTCTCTGGGTAAGTCTCTAAGAGCTTTCCACACCTGGATTGAAACAAAATTTGCACATTGAAGAATTAAAAAAATAATTATCTCTGTCCAGTTGTTGATCATTGCTAGACAGCCATTTTCAAGTCTTGCCATAGATTTTCAAGCTGATGTAAGTGAAAAGTGTAACTGGGCCACTCAAGGAACATTCACTGTCATCTTGGAAAGCAACCCCAGTGCATATTTGGCCTTGTCTATAAGGTTGTTGCATTTGTCTCTCTGTGTCTGTTGGAAAGCAAAGATTTTGTCTGTGCTTAGCTCTATTCTGGGGCAGCAGCTAGCCTAGTGGTTAGAGCTTTGGGCTAGTAACTGAAAGGTTGGTGAATCAAATCCCTTAGCTGACAAGGTAAAAATCTGTTGTTCTGCCCCTGAACAAGGCAGTTAACCCACTGCTCCTAGGTAATCATTGTAAATAAGAATTTGTTCTTAACTGACTTGTGTCACGTCCTGACCTTAGTTCCTTTTTTATGTCTCTATTTTAGTTTGGTCAGGGCGTGAGTTGGGGTGGGCATTCTATGTTTTTGTTCTATGTTTTGTATTTCTGGTTTTGGCCTGGTATGTATGGTTCCCAATCAGAGGCAGCTGTCAATCGTTGTCTTTGATTGAGAACCATATTTAGGCAGCCTGTTTTCCCACTATGATTTGTGGGTAGTTGTTTTCTGTTTTGTGTTTCTGCACCTGACAGGACAGTTTCATTTTCGTGCATTCTCTTTGTTATTTTGTTTTGTGTTCAGTTTATATAAAAATAACATGAACACTTACCACGCTGCGCTTTGGTCCAAAACCTTCTTCACACAACGACCATTACAGAACTACCCACCAAGAAAGGACCAAGCAGTGTGGAAACGAGAGGCAGCGATATCTGCAGAAATGGACATGGGAGAAGATATTGGACGACAAGGGACCCTGGGCACAGGCTGGTAAAGCTGAGCGGCGGCGATATGATGTAAGGCAGCGCAACAGGCACGAGAGGCATCCCCCCCCAAAATATATTTGGGGAGGCACACGGGGAGATTGGCGGAGTCAGGCGCTAGACCTGAGCCAACTACCCGTGCTTACCGGGAAGAAGCGCAGTACTGGTCAGGCACCATGTTATGCGGTCAAGCACACGGTGTCGCCAGTACGTGCTCATAGCCCGGTGGGCTATAGGCCAGCCCCCTGCAAGTGCCGGCGCTGCGTGCTGTGTCTCCGGGGTGCTGGAAGGGTGCAGTTAACCCTATGCCTGCGCTCCGCCCATGCCGCGCGAATGTGGGCTTTGAGCCTAAGGGAGAGGTGCTCCCCCACAGCCCGGTTCAAATCTCCAGTGCTCCCCCACAGCCCGGTTCAACCTGTGCCTGCACTCTGGAGGGTCCGGGCTAAACTGGTCATCCAGCCTGGAGGAGTGGTGCCAAGGCTGCGTACCAGAGCTCCAGTGCTCCCCCACAGCCCGGTCCACCCGAGGCCTCCTCCACGCACCAGGCCTCCTGTAGGTCTCTCCAGCCTGGTGGGTCCTGTGGCAGCCCAACGCACCAGGCTGTCTCTCCGTCTCCTCCCTCCAGGTTCCCCCGCCTGTCAGGAGCCGCTAGAGTCTCTCTCCTGTCCGGAGCCGCCAGAGTCTCCCTCATGTCCGGAGCCGCCAGAGTCTCCCTCCTGTCCGGAGCCGCCAGAGTCTCCCTCCTGTCCGGAGCCGCCAGAGTCTCCCTCCTGTCCGGAGCCGCCAGAGTCTCCCTCCTGTCCGGAGCCGCCAGAGTCTCCCTCCTGTCCGGAGCCGCCAGAGTCTCCCTCCTGTCCGGAGCCGCCAGAGTCTCCCTCCTGTCCGGAGCCGCCAGAGTCTCCCTCCTGTCCGGAGCCGCCAGAGTCTCCTTCCTGTCCGGAGCCGCCAGAGTCTCCCTCCTGTCCGGAGCCGCCAGAGCCGCCCTTCACTCCGGAGCCGCCAGAATCGCAGCCCCTCAGTCCAGAGGCGCCCCTCAGTCCAGTGGCGCCCTATACGAGGGTCTTCAGTCTGGGGCCAGCTGCGAGCGTCCCCACCTAAGTGGGTCAAGACTGAGGTGGAGCGGGGTCCACGTCCCGCACACGAGCCGCTGCCGTAAGAAGGCCCACCCGGACCCTCCCCTTTAGAGTCAGGTTTTGCGGCCGGAGTCCGCACCTTTGGGGGGGGGGGGTACTGTCATGCCCTGGCCATAGAGAGGCTTTTTAATCTCTATTTTGCTTAGGCCAGGGTGTGACTAGGGTGGGCGTTCTATGTTCTTTTTTGTATTTCTTTGTTTTTGGTCGGGTATGGTTCTCAATCAGGGACAGCTGTCTGCCGTTGTCTCTGATTGAGAACCACACTTAGGCAGCCTGTTTTCCCACTATGGGTTGTGGGTAGTTGTTTTCTGTTTTTGTGTCTGCACCAGACAGAACTGTTTCAGTTTCGTTCATTCGCTTTGTTATTTTGTTTTGTGTTCAGTTTAAATAAAAAAAACATGAACACTTACCGCTCTGCACTTTGGTCCACACCTTCTTCATACGACGACCGTTACAACTTGCCTAGTTTAAAAACCTATAGCTTTGCGTCATAAAAAAACATCCTAGTCCTTGCCGTTGACAATAATAGCTATAACGTGATGCAGCCACCATGTTTGAAAATATGAAGAGTGTTACTCGGTGATGTGTAACTGTTGTATCAAGACTGCCCAAATGTGCCTAATTTGTTTATTAATAACTTTTAATGTTCAAAACTGTGCACTCTCCTCAAACAATAGCATGGCATTCTTTCACTGTAATAGCTACTGTAAATTGGACAGTGCAGTTAGATTAAGATTAACAAGAATTTAAGCTTTCTGCCAATATCAGATATGTCTATGTCCTTGAAAATTGTCCTGTTACTTACAACCTCATGCTAATCGCATTAGCCTACGTTAGCTCAACCATCTCACAAGGGAACCACCAATCCTGAAGAAGCTAAGAAGCCTCTTGGACTTAGACTTGGAGCTCCGGTATTGCTTGCCATGCGGTAGCAGAGAGAACCGTCCATGGCTGGAGTCTGACAATTTTTAGGGCCTTCCTCTGACACCGCCTGGTATAGAGGTCCTGGATAGGAGGAAGCTTTGCCCCAGTGATGTACTGGGCCATACGCACTACCCTCTGTAGTGCCTTTCTGTCGGAGGCCGAGCAGTTGCCATACCAGGCAGTGATGCAACCCGTCAGGATGCTCTTGATTTCCCTGATTTCACATTGACGTTTTGTGACGTTTTGTGTTCTGCATTTAGCCAGTGTTTTGCCCTGGCTCAAAAATCTGTATGTTTATTTTGACTTAACGTTTTGCCATTTTGGAGATTAGTTCATTTTTATTTGGGCTCGTTCCAAGGTGATGAGAGTTAAAGAAACATACATGAGTTTCTCAAAACTTTTATTATTGTCAACCCTCAGTCATAAACCTTTTTAATTTCCATATGTACTAGGAAGCTAAGAGTTTGTTTCTTGGGCTTCAAGAATGTAAATGAAAAAGTGTCCTAGAACTTGGAAAATGAAAAGGTTGAACTGATTGAAAGGGGATGTTGGTGAACAAATGCCATGGTCATGGCTACGATGGCACCAGTGCAAGGAGTGGAGCCTAATCAGGTGCTCAAACCGAGAACATGATGCAGGTCTAGTAGTTCTTCCCTGGAGAAGCAACAGGCACAGGGATGGTAAAAACAGCTTGATTGCCGTAGCAACATCAGAGAAACTGGAGAGAAGGGGGTGGTGCTTCAAATACAGCAGATAGGCTAAAAAAAGTGTCAATATCAGGGGATATCTTTACATGACACGTTTTGATACTCTAGAGAATACAGACCATTTCCAATGCATATTTTTCTCACCATATTCTGACAAGTGATGAATCCAGATGTGTATTTTATGATATTGGGAGTACTCCGAATATCACACATGGACATTTCCTGTGGCTGGATATGGACTAATTTAATATCTGAGATATTGACTGTATACATCGCATATCTGTCTTTTCTCAGCACATTAAAGATGTTAAGCTATATTGATAACAGATATGCTTCTCTTGGCTGAGGTCTATATCTGGATCTTGATATGCTTTTTGATATGCTGAAAATAAGGTTGATTTCTGATGCATTTCAGAGTTTTCAGCTCAATAATTTTTCAAATATGAAATCCATATTTTTATTTCATGCAGAAAAACTTTTTTGATTCCCCCCAGATATCACACATGGTATGACCGGATATTGACTCATTAGATATCCTGAGATAGGCCTATGTGGACATCTTATTTTCTCTTTATGATGACAAATACTGACAGTAGGCCCACATGGCATATTTTCTCAGTACATACAATGCATATGCTCTTGACTGAGGTCCATATCATGATCTCGGTAGGCATTTTGATATGCTTAGTAAGGACATATTCTGAGTTTTGAGGACATGCTCAATCATTTGACAAAGATTAAATCCGTATCATTCTTTCAGACACAATACTTTTTGCATTCCCTTTGGATAAATAGGCCAAGCAAACCGCAAGCTAAAAGCACCGTAACTGGTAGAGTTCCAACGGTCATTTTTTATTTGGGTGCCACAAATGAGTGTGTAAACGGTGTGGTCGAACTGATAACTGGAGAAGCTTTTGAGAAAAACCCTGAAAGAAATTAATGCTCATGTGAGTAGCTAATTTGAGATGTTTTATTTATTTTAGCAACTAGAGTCAAGAAAATTAGCTAATTTGGCCAGTAGCCAGTAGGGCTAGCTAGTCTTGATAGGGGGTGAAAGCTAATTGGTAGACTAGCTAACAAATAACAAAATTGCCTTCCCTTCAGGGAAAAACACTTTTGTCCCTATCATGTCCCAAGGTGGTAACATTTTTAGGTGTGTTTAGGTGTATTACTGATTATTAGAAGCCAACTAGCTTGGCTAGCTAGCCAGTTGTCATTAGTTTTCTCAGGTCCGGATTGGAATTTTCATAGGTCTGGATTGGATGCATGTATAAACTGTCCTATTACAAAGAATATCCTAGCAATACTGGGTGATTTGAAAAGTCATTGTCAATCAATAATAATAATAATAATAATAATAATAATAATAATATAATACTTTTAGCAAAGATGTTTATCTTTTATCTTTGGAAAGGTTCGGAACTTTTGTGAAATAGCACAGTTGAAAAATATATGGCAAATAGAAATCCAATATGGAAGGTGTTAAGAGATAAATGGGAGAAGTTGAATGGAGCTGAAGGGTGGGACTAATAACAACAATATAACAAATGTAAAATATACTGTATCTGTAAAATGTACACTACTGTTCAAAAGTTTGGGGTCTCTTAGAAATGTCCTTGTTTTTGAAAGAAAAAAGAAAAGAAATTCCCACTAAAATAACATCAAATTGATCAGAAATACAGTGTAGACATTGTTATTTTTGTAAATGACTATTGCAACTGGAAATGGCTGATTTGTAATGGAATATCTACATAGGCGTACAGAGGCCCATTAGCAGCAACCATCAGTCCTGCGTTCCAATGGCAGTTAGCTAATCCAAGTTTAGAATTTTAAGAGGCTAATTGATTGGAAAACCCGTTGGCAATTAGGTTAGCACAGCTGAAAAGTGTTGTGCTGATTAAAGAAGCAATATAACTGGGCTTCTTTAGATTAGTTGAGTATCTGGAGCAACAGCATTTGTGGGTTCGATTACAGGCTCAAAATCGCTAGAAACAAAGATCTTTCTTCTGAAACTCGTCAGTCTATTCTTGTTCTGAGAAATGAAGGCTATTCCATGCGAGAAATTGCCAAGAAACTGAAGATCTTGTACAACGCTGTGTACGACTCCCTTCACAGAACAGCGCAAACTGGCACTAACCAGAATAGAAAGAGGAGTGGGAAGCCCCGGTGCACAACTGAGCAAGTACATTAAAGTTTCTAGTTTGAAAAACAGGAACCTCACAAGTCCTCAACTGGCAGCTTCATTAAATAGTACCTGCAAAACACCAGTCTCAACGTCAACAGTGAAGAGGCGACTCCAGGATGCTGGCCTTCTAGCCAGAGTTGCAAAGAAAAAGCCATATCTCAAATTGGCCAATAAAAATAAAAGATTAAGATGGGCAAAAGAACACAGACACTGGTCAGAGGAACTCTGCCTAGAAGGCCAGCATCCAGGAGTTGCCTCTTCACTCTTGATGTTGAGACTGGTGTTTTGCGGGTACTGTGAGGGCTAGGCCCCTTTTTTCTCAATTTCCACCTGAATGACGTGCCCAAAGTAAACTGTTTCCTATTGAACATACTTCTTTCCGTAAGAAACATTATCGTTTGATTACATTTTAGGGAGGAGTAAATAGAAATGTATTTTGAGTTGTTGAAACAAAGTTTAGAGGTAGATTTTAGGATTCCTTTCACTGCAAGTAGAACGAGTGGATTACTCAAATCAATGGCGCCAACTAAATAGACTTTTTGGGATAAAAGTCTAAAATGACACTACATGTTATAGCTGGGACCCTTTGGATGACAAATCAGAGGAAGATTTTCAAAAAGTAAGTGAATATATTAAACCTGTGCTAGTTGAAAAATATTTTGATGTGGGGCACCATCCTCAAAACAATCGCATGGCATGCTTTCGCTGTAATAGCTACTGTAAATCGGACAGTGCAGTTAGATTAACAAGAATTTAAGTTTTGAACTGATATTAGACACTTATACCTGAATGTTTAATATCCATAAATCTTATGAATATTTATTTGAATTGCGCGCACTCCCGCTAGCGGGACGCAAAGCTCTAAAAGGATCTTCTTCAGACTAGGGTCTATTTTTCTGGGTCTACTTTTTTGCCCAAAGTAAACTGCCTGTTACTCAGGCCCAGAAGCCAGGATATGGATATAATTGGTACCATTGGATAGAAAACACTTTGAAGTTTGAGGAAATTGTAAAATAATGTATGAGACTATAACACAATTGATATGGTAGGAGAAAATCCAATGTTTTTGAGAGCCCATGCTCTTTCAATGGAAAACTATGGGTCCTATGCAATTCCAGCTCCCAGATTACAATTCCTTTTGCTTCCACTACTTTTAAACAATATTTGTTCAAGGTTTCAGGCTTGTTTATTCCAAAACGAGGAAGAATTTTGAGTTTTGGTACTGGGAAGTCAGTCTTGCATGCGCAACGAAAAGGACGTGCACTTGCTAATTTTACTTTTCTATTAAACTTACATCTTTCAGTTTGAAATATTATACTTTAATTACATTTTAGGGTACCTGAGGATTAAATAGAAATGTATTTTGACTTGTTTTAATAAAGTTTAGCGGTAGCTTTTTGGATTCCTTCGTCTGCATGTTGAACGAGTGGATTATTCAAATCGATTGTGCCAACTAAATATAAAGAAGGATTTTATCTAACCAAACGACACTACATGTTGTAGCTGGGACCCTTGGGATTACAATTCAGAGGAAGATTTTCAAAAAAGTAAGTGAATATTTAATCTCTATTTGTGATTTCACGAAGCCTGTGCTGGTTGAAAAATATTTTGATGTGGGGCACCGTCCTCAAACAATCGCATGGAATGCTTTCACTTTAAAGCCTAATGCAGTTAGATTAACAATAATTTAAGCTTTTAACTGATATAAGACACTTGTATGTACCTAAATGTTTAATATCCATAATTTTTATGATTATTTATTTGAATTGGGCACCCTCCAATTTCACAGGAAGTTGTCGACAATTTAACCAAGAAAAATACATTGCTGTAGACATATGATGCAACGCTACAGGTATTTAATAGAGGGCTATTTAAACAGTCAATCTAATGGACTACTAAACCACTCTGGGCCTAATCAACAGATCTGTCAACAAAACACAAGGGCTCAGCATTGTATCACTAATTTGTTCAATACAATTGGATCAACAAGTATAGACTACCCAAACTAAAGACGCTGTTCACAGTAGCTTTAAGACAGGAAGAGAGAGGAAGCATGGTTGTTGCATAGGCACTTAACCCAATGGGTAAATACTATATTATCCTTATCTGCCCGGCAACACCTTATCGAAGAGACTAGAGATTAAAAAGGGTTCCGATAGCAGTTTGGGGTCTTGGATGAGGCAACAAGGGTGATTCTATCCCGAGGAGAAGGTACTGGTAGTGGGTGATTGCCTGTCTGATGTCACAGAACTTAATCTTGCCTGTCTGTGTGTGACTGGGTTTTGGATGGGAAGCTGAGTGGGTGGTGAGGAGGTGGTGGTGAGCAGGCTCTTGGTTCAACTGTGATAAGGAAAGACAACACTGTGGAGAAACAGAGGAGGGAAGAGAGATAAAGACCAGGGATTGCTTAATCCAAACGAGAGAGAGAAAGATGAATGGAAGAGCACACCCTGATATTGCTTTGGGAGGTAAAGGGATACTGGTGTGAATGTGATGGACGCTTATGGTGGATGTCCACATTATTGTCCTGGAAGCACAATCTTATTTAATCTTGACAGTGGGTAATAGAGGTAAACTATGCGTCTCAAATGGCACCCTTTTACCTACATAGTGCACTACTTTAAAAAGAATGCTGTGCATTATATAGGGAATAGGCTGCCATTTCAGACGCATCCAAAGATACCAGGTCCAGCCCTAGCTCTGTTCTCAATTCAGGGAGGCAGTTTGCAAAAACTCTGCGACAAAGCTGTGGGAGAAAGAAAGATATGGAGTGGGAGAGAGAGAGGGACAAAGAGTGGATGAGAGAGAGAAAGAGATACAGAGAGAGAGTGATGGACAGAGGTACTGTAGGTAGGTTTATGTATGTAGCGGAAAATGTTATTCAACATTCTGTCGTCTATATTGCGCTTATCCTATTCAAAGATGTGGAAGGCTTCCAATGAATCACCCTCCGAGTGTGTATGTGTGTGTGTGTGTGTTTGTATGTTTGTGAGTGAGCTTTTGTGTGAGTGAACGTCTGTGTGCGTTTGTAAGTTTGTGAGTGTATCTCCCCACTCAATGTGAAAGGACATTCAGCCAGTCATGTAGGGGACTGCCTGAGCCCAGGGATGAAGGATCCCCAAACTACACTTACCACTCTCTGTTTGTTCAAATAATTTCACATTCTCCCATTGTCTGGTGAAAGAAAAGAGAGCTGAGAGTTAGCTCTTCTCTAGAGCTGATTATTGTCCATTCGTCTGTTTAGGGCACTGTAGTGGGGCACAACACGATTACAGATTCAAACTGAGACTGAAATGGGGATTTTAAGAATCTATGTGTGTGTGATAAGGTTTTTGTGCAAGACTGATGCAGCATTTTGACTCCCATTAGTCTTAGCAACCCATGCTCCCTGTTCTGGTTTAGCTAAGTGACTGTTGTTTTTAGCGATATTATGCAACTATGCAAACATGGCACCCTCATGAAAGTATTCTGACCTCAATGAAACTTTGTTAAATAAAAACAGACAAGCCAATGTTATGTGCTTGGTCTAGATCAGTGGTTTAAGATCAGGGAGGACGATTCTATTTTTTATGAGCATGGCCTTTTTTCTATTACAGCATATTGGATGACTGTCATTCATATTCCATTCACCCAGCTCAATGTAACATCGATAGGTTTGGGCTACTAAATGATACTATAATTTGCCCTAGACCCATCATCAGGTTGCTACAACCTGGCCTACAAGGTTGAGAGACAAATTGGAGTAATCAAGGTGACAGACAGTAACACAATCAATACCGCCGTGCACACTCTTGACTGCATCTCTGATCTGGGGTGTATTCATTAGTCTAAAATTAGACTTTCTAACGGTCAAATTCAGTTATGTCCCTCCCCATGTGGTTCCTTTTGCTTCCGTTTAAGAAATGTTTTGCAACAGAATTGGCGGAATGAAGACGCTGCTTATCACCCATACACAGATCACTTACATAGTGTCCACATACAGCATCATGACTTTGCTCATTGTATAATTCTTTCTCCCATCTATGTGCTCTCTCCTCCTCTCATCTTTTCCTTTTGCTTGTGGACTCAGTGCACAACACAACAGCTATCTGTGACAAGGCGCAGAAACCTCTCAAATCTTCACACCATAACCTCTACCCAGCATAAAGCGTTGACACCATATAGTTACAGTCAACAAACCCGAACTAAGGCTTTAGTAAACTCACAATCCAATCCATGTGTACAATCACACAGTACAGTGCGCATCAAGCAGTTTAGCAGTTACAGAGGCAGGCCCCAGGACAATAAATTCATAAAACCGAAAGCTTACTTTGACTTGGAAGAGTTGCAGTGTTTGATAGCCTTAGCCAGCTAGCTAAAATAAATAGCATTCCTCTCTGTCTGAGTCAGGTTGTTGAGTAGGCTAAATTAGCTGCATTAGCTAAGTAATTGAAAGGTAAACTAAGAAGAAAAAATACACTGAAAGGTTTTGGTTTTGTATTGAAGTCAATGTACCCACATTAGGACGGAAAATAGATGTCCTCCGACTACACCATGGTGCTTCCCTAGATGGTTCTATTGAAACATACTGATACTTGATTGCAAAATAGTGTGTTTTAATCAGTTATTAGGTGACGTGAATATATTTAGTATATTTGTATCAAAAAAAGGACAACAATTTTCATGTTTTACTATTTACATTTTATTAAATTCACTGAGTAGGATGGTCCTCCCCTTCCTCTGAGGAGCTTCCACTGGTCTAGATCTACAATCTGGTGTTTGCTTATGTATCCTTTAATCATGTCCTTTTTCTGAATAAACACCTAAAACACTAAAGTCTGGTATCCCATAAAGATTAATCCCAGTACTACTCTAGCATGCTAAATAGAGAAGTGGAAGTCCTTTTTTGTCAAGGACTAGGTTTAATCTGTGTCCAGGAAACCAGACCTAGCAGTATGTGTTGAAGTGGTTATCATCTGAATACTGAGTATATTTTGTCATACATGGCTAGTGTTGACGAATGGAAACATAGCTACTATATGTGCACCTCCTGGTTTGGATTACAACCGTAGTAAAAGACACAAAGGCCTCAGTGTGAACTGTAAATATTCTTGTCACACCTCGGCAGAGGCAGAGGCTACAAACACTCTAATGAGTGTCTATTTAGTAGAGGATAACTTGTCTTCTCCCCTTCAACACATTGGAAAAGCTACTGTGAGACTCTGTGGTCCTACCAGCAACCTACCTTATCATTGCTGAGAGCACCTCTACAGGATTTAGCTACAAACACACACACACACACACACACACACACACACACACACACACATCAAATCGCATTTTATTTGTCACATGCCCTGAATACAACAGGTGTAGACCTGCTTACTTAAAATGCTTACTTACAAGCGATTAACCAACAATTTTTTTAAACAGTAAGAAAGTACTTTAAATAAATAATAACAATAACTAAAGCAAGAAAAGAAAGTAACACAATAACAATAACGAGGTTAAAAACAGGTGGTGCCGGTACCGAGTCATTGTACAGGTTAGTCGAGGAGATTGAGGTAATATGAACTGAATATGAACATTCTGAAAATATTCAGACCCCTTGCCTTTTCCACATTTTGTTACATTTTGTTACATTTTGTTACGTTACAGCCTTATTTTAAAAGGCTGTAATAAAAACAGGCTTTTAGAAATGTTTGCAAATGAAAAAAATATACATAAGTATTCAGACCCTTTCTTCAGTACGTTGTTGAAGGAACTTTGACTGAGATTACAGCTGAGAGTCTTCTTGGTTATGAAAATACAAGCTTGGCACACTTGAGTTTCTCCAATTCTTCTCTGCAGATCATCTCAAGCTCTGTCAGGTTGGATTGGGAGCGTCGCTGCACAGCTATTTTCAGGTATCTTCAGAGATGTTAGATCGGGTTCAAGTCCAGGCTCTGGCTAGGCCACTAGTCCCAAAGCCACTCCTGCGTTGTCCTGGCTGTGTGCTTAGGGTCGTTGTCCTGTTGGAAGGTGAACCTTCGCCCCAGTCTGAGGTCCTCATCAATGATCTCTCTGTACTTTGCTCCATTTATCTTTCCCTCGATCCTGACAAGTCTCCCAGTACCTTCCATCGGAAAAAAATCCTCACATCATGATGCTGCCACAACCCTGCTTCACCGTAGGGATTGTGCCAGGTTTCCTCCAGATGTGACGCTTGAGTTCAATCTTGGATTCATCAGACCAGAAAATCTTGTTCTCATGGTCCGAGAGTCCTTTAGAGCTGTCTATACCGATTACTGAGGAGTGACTTCCGTCTGACCACTCTACCATAGAAGGCCTGATTGGTGAAGGGCTGCAGAGATTATTGTTCTTCTGGAATGTTTTCCCATCTCCACAGAGGAACTCTGGAACTCTGTCAGAGTGACCATCAAGTTCTTTGTCACCTCTCTGACCAAGGCCCTTCTCCCCTGATTGCACAGTTTGGCCTGACGGCCAACTCTAGAAGGGGTTTTGGTGGTTCCAAACTTCTTCCATTTAAGAATTATGGAAGCCACTGTGTTCTTGGGGACCTTCAATGCTGCAGAAATGTTTTGGTACCCTTCCCCAGATGTGTGCCTCGATACAATCCTGTCTTGGAGCTCCATGGACAATTCTTTCGACCTCGTTGCTTGGTTTTTGGTCTGTTTTGCACTGTCAACTGTGGGACCTTATATAGACCTTTCCAAACTTTTCCAAATCATGTCCAACCGATTGAATTTACCACAGGTTGACTCCAATAAAGTTGTAGAAACATCTCAAGGATGACCAATGAAAACAGGATGCACCTGAGCTCAATTTCGGGTATCATAGCAGGGTCTGAATACGTATATAAATAAAGTATTTAATTTTTTTGTTTTGTTTTTAACCGGATTTTGCTTTGTCATTTTGGAGTATTTTGTGTATATTGATGAGGAAAAAAATGTAATACATTTTAGAATAAGACCGTAACGTAACAAAATGTGGAAAAAGGGAAGTGGTTTGAATAATCTCCAAATTCACTGTACATGTAGGTTGGGTAAAGTGACGTTGCATTGATAATAAACAGTGATTAGCGGCAGCGTAAAAAGGGGTCAATGAAAATAGTACAAGTAGCCATTAGATTAACTGTTTAGCAGTCTTATGGCTTGGTGGTAGAAGCTGTTATTTAAGGAGCCTTTTGGACATAATTCATAATTGTTTGCAAACCCTGCACATCCTATGAGCGTCAGTCGGTGTAGGTGGATTCAATCTTAGTGCCGTATTGCCACTTTGCCTGTTAGATGGTTCGTCTGAGGGCATAGTAGGATTTCTTTCAGGATTAGTGTCCTGCTCCTTGAAAGCGGAAACTCTAGCTTTTAGCTCAGTGTGGATGTGGCTGCAATATGTACTTACTTTCACTGTGGGGACAACATCGTCAATGCACTTATTGATAAAGCCGGTGACTGATGTGGTGTACTCCACAATACTTAGCATCCGCATCATCAGACCACTTCGGTATTGAACAAGTCACTGGTACTTCCTGCTTGAGTTTTTGCTTGTAAGCAGGAATCAGGATGATAGAATTATGTTCAGATTTACCAAATGGAGGGCAGGATCTCTGTATGTGGAGTAAAGGTGGTCTGGAGTTTTTCTTTCTCTGGTTACACATGTAACATGCTGGTAGAAATGAGTTAAAACGGATTTAAGATTTCCTGCGTTAAAGTCCCCAACCACAAGGAGCCCCACTTCTAGGTGAGCATTCTCTTGTTTTCTTATGGCTTTATACAGCTCGTTGAGAGCAGTCTTAGTGCCTGCATAGGTTTGTGGTGGTAGAGTGGCTTGTGAAAGTATTCACTCCCCTTGGCATTTTTCCAATTTTGTTGCCTTACAACCTGGAATTAACATGGATTTTGGGGGGGGGTTGTATCATGTGATTTACACAACATGCCTGCTACTTTGAAGATGCAAAATATTTTCATTGTGAAACAAACAAAAACAAAAACTTGAGCGTGCATAACTATTCACCCCCAGAGCCACCTTTTGCAGCAATTACAGCTGCAAGTATCTTGGGGTATGTCTCTATAAGCTTGGCACATCTAGCCACTGGATTTTTTGCCCATTCTTCAAGGCAAAACCTCTCCAGCTCCTTCAAGTTGGATGGGCTCCGCTGGTGTACAGTGATCTTTAAGTCATACCACAGATTCTCAATTGGACTGAGGTCTGGGCTTTGACGAGGACATTCCAAGACATTTAAACGATTCCCCTTAAAACACTCGAGTGTTGCTTTAGCGGTATGCTTAGGGTCATTTTCCTGCTGGAAGGTGAACCTACATCACAGTCTCAAATCTCTGGAAGACTGAAACAGGTTTCCCTCAAGAATTTCCCTGCTTTTAGTGCCATCCATCATTCCTTAAATTCTGACCCATTTCCCAGTCCCTGCCAATGAAAAACATCCCCACAGCATGATGCTGCCACCACCATGCTACACTGTGGGGATGGTCTTCTCTGGGTGATGAGAGGTGTTGGGTTTGCACTAGACATAGCATTTTCTTTGATGGCCAAAAAGCTCAATTTTAGTCTTATCTGACCAGAGTACCTTCTTGGTGTTTGGTTTTCGCCCACATGCCTTTTGGCGAACACCAAACGTATTTGCTTATTTTCTTCTTTAAGCAATGGCTTTTTTTCTGGCCACTCTTCCATAAAGCCCAGCTCTGTGGACTATACAGCTTTAAGTGGTCCTATGAACAGACACTACAATCTCCACTGTAGAGCTTTGCAGGTACTTCAGGATTATTTTTGGTGTCTTTGTTGCCTCTCTGATTAATGACCTTCTTGCCTGGTCTGTGAGTTTTGGTGGGAGGCCCTCTCTTTGCAGGTTTTTTTGTTATGCCATATACTTTCCATGTTTTAATAATGGATTTAATGGTGCTCCGTGGAACGTTCAGAGTTTTGGATATTTTTTTTATAACCCACCCTGATCTGTACTTCTCCACAACTTTGTCCCAGACCTGTTTGGAGAGCTCCTTGCTCTTCATGGTGCCTCTTGCTTGGGCCTTTCAGAACAGGTGTGTATATGCTCAGATCATGTGACACTTAGATTGCTCACAGGTTAACATTTATTTTATTTTTTTGCTAATTATGTGACTTCTGAAGGTAATTGGTTGCACCAGGTCTTATTTAGTGGCTTCATAGCAAAGGGGGTGAATACATATGCAAATACCACTTTTCCGTTTGAAATCTTTTCGAATATTTGGAAACATGTTATTTTTTTCATTTCATTTCACCAATTTGGACTATTTTGTATATGTCCAATACATGAAATCCAAATAAAAATAATGTTAAATTACAGGTTGTAATGCAACAAAATAAGAAATATGCCAAGGGGGATGAATACTTTTGCAAGGCACTGTAAATAGACACCTACAAAAAATATAGATTAAAACTTTCTGTGTAAATAGTGTGGTCTACAGCTTATCATAAGGTACTCTGCCTCAGGCAAGCATAACCTTGACCACACACACACACACACACACACACACACACACACACACACACACACACACATACACGCAGTGTGGAAGGAAGGCGTTAGGCAAGTCTATGACATCCCTGTCAATACCTCCTCAGGGAGAATCTTAAACTTTTACATCTAGTCTGGCTGGCCAGAAAAAAACATCTTTGTCCCACAGTCCTCTTTCCTTTTGTATTGACTCTCTCAATTGGTCATGTTAAAACCATTACTGTCTCTTTGTACAGAAAAATGTCACCTCAAAAGATAATAGTATGTGTCACACTTTAACATGAAAGAAAAGGAAACAGAAGAGGTATTTGCCTCATCTGGACGTGTTTGTCATTGGGAATGAGAGGTCCACATCGACGGGACCGCAGTGGAGATATATTTCTTTGTTCCATTCTTTTACTTTGAGATTTGTGTGTAATGTTGTGAATTGTTTTTAGATATTACTACACTGTTAGATACTACTGCACTTCTGGAGCAAGGAACAGAAGTATTTCGCTACAACCGCAGTAACGTCTGCTAAATATGTGTATGTGACCAATACAATTTGATTTGATTTGATGTTTGACTGAAGGGCAGCACAGAAACTATGACCTGTAGTGAGAGATAGTGACAGGACTAATAGATGGACTGCTAAGTTCATCTGGACTGAGTGACTCCCTCCCCATCTTTTTAATTACTTGATGTTTTTATTAGCTGGCTTTCTCAAGATCTAAGTTAGGATGTATAAAACAATGTGTTATATAAAACAACGTTTAGAGATCAAGACATAACATTTCCACTCAAATTAAACAGTGTATGAAATTATATATTCAATAAAACAATGTTTAGAGACCTGGTTATAAATCCCTGCTTCACTGCATTGGTCAGATTATGAGAATGTGAGTCCCAAATGTCCCACTATTCCCTATGGGCCCTGGTCAAAAGTAGTGCACTATACAGGGAATTTGGAATTTACCCCCTGTTTGTATGAGTTATAAAAAAAAAGACTCACAGGACCAGTGTATTGTTCTCAACTCAAAACAGTCATTGTAAAGACATTTATTAAAGTCAATGTTAACAATCACAGTCTGATACAGTATTAACTTTTCTCAGAGCCCCCTTTGTCAGGGTGTTGACAAAATAACTAGCTGCATTATATTCCTTCCCATGCTGTCTCCATATAACCTTGAGGAGTAATAAAAAGACTGATTGTGAGGGTTTATATTCTAAAGACACCAGGTTTAAAGGTGTTGGGAAGGAAATAGAGAAAAAAAAGCTTTCGTCCTTGAGTATCCATGGTTACCTTGGCTTTATTACTGTTTGTCTTGGAGAGCCAACGCAATGCAATAAAAGTCCAGGAGAGGAATGCTTGGTCTGGTTGTTGGGCGAGAAGAGTGTGATTGCAGAAACCGGGTTGGTTGATTTCTTCACACAAAACACAGTTAGGTTGGGAGACAATGCAAGGCAAAGGCCAAGGTTCTGTACACTCTCTCTGTCTGTCAGAGGTATGTAAAGGGGCCCGGCCAGCTCTCGTATTAGCTCCATCTGGTTTACATGTTTATTACTGCGACGATTGGATTGGATAGCCTCTGAACAGTCTAGAGCTTCTCGACTCACATCATATTTCAGCCAGCGTTTTCCAATTACAATTTAGAGGCTTCATCTAAGACTCTCAGGTTGTTATTAAAAAAAATGAAATGGAAAATTAAGTGTTTCTCTCAGCAGCATAGCAGCCTTGATCAGGCTCGGCCGTGGTAAGTGATAATGAAATATCGAGGTGGTAACTCCCTTCCCACAGAGGGAGTGGCAGGGAGAGGAGGGAGTGAGGGGAGGAGAGAGGGATGGATATATGGGCTGCCCACACACCGCCCGTCATCTCCAGGTGCGATGGCAATCTTGCTTGTTGTCAGGTCCCGTGGAGTCAGCGATTTACCATACTCACATCTCTTCCTCCTCCTCCTCCTCCCCTTACCCTTTCAAATCAAATGTTATTGGTCACATGCTTCGTAAACAACAGGTGTGCTCTAAAAGTGAAATGCTTACGGGCCCTTCCCAACAATGCAGGGAGAAAGATAATAATAGAAAAGTAAAACACGCAATAATAAAAGTAATAATAGATACAAAGTGAGTAACAATAACTTGGCTATGTACAAGGAGTACCCGTACAGAGTCAATGTGCAGGGTTATGAGGTCATTGAGGTAGATATGTACACAGGCGTTCTTGGGTACAGGGAATATGGTTGTCTACTTGAAACATGTAGGTATTACAGACTGGGTCAGGGATAGGTTGAAAATGTTAGTGAAGACACTTGCCAGCTGGTCAGCGCATGCTCTAAGTATGCATCCTGATAGTCTGTCTGACCCTGCAGCCTTGTGAATGTTAACCTGTTTAACCCTTGTGTAGTCTTAGCATTCCGTATACTCTCCTTGTCCTAAGGGTAAAACATTATCCGCCTTCACTAAACCCTTAAAATACAGCAGCTTAATTGAATTTTAGACCCCAAATCCATTTTGCATGAAGAAACAACCTGTCATTCATCACAAACTTTATGAATATTTGGGTTTTCCCTCTTCACAATGCAGAAAGACTACATTTAAAATAGTGGACACCACTAGTTTTTATTACAACACACCTGTCATAATTGTTTTCATAATTATTGCTAAAGGTACTGCATAGGTGTACACATACTTTTTTTTAGCAAAAGAGCACTTGTATAGCCTAAGAAAGTAGCAGAAATGTGCAGAAAGTAGTTTTGAATGCATTTTATTGAAGGGAAACAATAACAGTCTTGAACATTTTTAGCAACATATTGATATATTCCTATATACTGTACAATGAGGGGTAAAAACTACAAAATACCAGTCTTCTCCCATTTTATGAACCATTGGCCCAGGGTTGTAAAGGTATGGCAGACGCTCCACTAATTTCTCCCAGACCTCTCTTATGGCTGCCAGTTTGTCTCTCACATGTCTTGCAGATCTTGACTCACGGTTATGAAATCGTAGCATTCTTGAGAAAGTGTGGAAGACTTTCAGTGGCATCGTGGCACGGAAAATCGCCCTTCCACTCTCTGCATCCCAGAGACCACATGTAGCCTCGCCTCGGGACTGTCACCACTTCCACCGAAGGTGGCTCCTCTCACTGTTCTGGCGGCACTCGGCGGTCGTCGTCACCGGTCTACTAGCTGCCACCGATTCCTTTTCCCTTTACTGTTGGTTTTGTTTTGATTGTTTTCACCTGTACCTTATTTGTTGTTTATTCGGGGCTATTTAAGCCTTCAGGGCCCTTCTGCTTTTGTGGGGCCTTATTTCCTTTCTGTCAGTGGATGTTTGTGTTTTGTTCCTCTACGTATTGTTTGCTGTCCCGTTTTTGTGGTCATTGTGCCTGTTGTTTTTGGCTTGACCCAGCTTGGAATAAATACGTCTCATTTGGAAACTTTGCTCTCTGTGCCTGACTCCACACCCCCCACTCCTAGCTATCGTGGCAGAGACCAATACAAACCTGATAAAATTTGCAGCCCTATGTAGGCTTGCAGGTCAATCTCATCCATCCATTTTCCAGTTGTCTCCGTATATATGGGAACCCTCCAAATTTGTCAACTCCAGGATGATTGTTTTCGATGGCTGGTGTGATGAACATGTAGAATGGTGAGGTCCTGGGCATGGGCAACTGCATGTCCTGTGGGCCCTGGGGTCATCCTTATGACATTTTATGCTGCCAGGTTGTCAAATGGTGACAAGGACCATGTTATTTTGCTGTTCTTTGACAAAAAATGGTCTTGCTTTCAGCTTGTTGGATTTCTTCATCATCTTCTTTCTTCTTCTTCTTCCCCATCTTCTTCTTCAGATACCTCCTCCTCTTCTAAATCATTGTTATTTTGATTCAAAAAATTTAAATAAAACATAATAAAAAGTAAGTTTGAATGACACTGAGGGGCAGTGTTTTCACAGCTGATGCCGGTTTGCCTGAGGCTGATGCCGTGCAGGTGTTTGTACACATGCATATACACACACTCTCATTCAAATACACACATACACGGACACACACGCATATAATAGTGCCAGACATGCACTCAAAAATATACAGTTGGCATTGCTGTTATGATTTTAGTTGTCCTTGATGTCCTTTGATTTGTTTTTTCTTACGTTGTTGTTTGCTGTTTTCTTTTGTTTTCTTGGTTGTTGGTCCACTGGGGCGTTCTTGAGGGTGGGGAATGGAATTAATTGTATTACTTTTTTTTCTTTTTTTTTCTTCTGGGGAACTGTGGGAGCGGTCTCGGATGGTTGAGGGACAGATATTGGGGAACTGTGGGGGGGTTCGGAACTGTTGGAGGATTCGAGTCCCCGTTTTTTTGGCCTGGTAGGAGATCTGTCGATGTGCCCTTGAACAGAAAGTTGACCCTGGATTCTTCGGTGTGTCGTTCTATGTGGGAGTCTGTTGGATGACTTGTGTGGTGTAGTTGATGAGCGGCATCCCTGCAAGTATATTGTATGTTTGGGATAAACTGTATATAAAAACCTTAAAAATTAAAAATTATAATTATTGTTCTCTTGTTCCTCCTGGACATCTGAAACAAATCAGATCTACAACCTGTTGGGCACTGAAATGTGCGCTCATGGCTTCAGCAAAGAAAGAACTGGGGGGATTGTCATCTGCAGCACCTTTATAGCCTCTGACTGCATTCCTCATTAGTGAACAATGCATTCCCAAAAAAAATTTTGGTCTGAAATTGTTTATTTTGTCTGAATTCTTTTTTTTACATTTCTGTGAACTTGAGTCATGTGTGAGGTCGTGGAGGGGAGGTCCTGCACATGCAAAAAAAAATCTGAGTTCAGTCAGTGGCAAACAATCTCAATTTCTCAGTGTGTGTGTGTGTGTGTGTGTGTGTGTGTGTGTGTGTGTGTGCGTGTGCGTGTGCATGCGTGTGTGGTTTTTGTAGTGTGTAAATTATTTTAAAACTGCCGGGTCAAAAATGACCCTAAGACAATCTTTGTACCCGGGTGGTGTACAGCTTTCATGGGAATGTGAACAAAGGCGATGTTTCACTTGTTCTAATGTTGGGGTCACTCTAGGAAAAGTCATCAAATTTCAAGTTGAAAAATATAAGGGGGTTTTCTCTGCTGTTAAACATAGCTGCGGGTCATTTTTTACCCTTTAGACAACACAAGGGCTAAAGGTCTTATTCACATAGGCTACAGGGAACGTGATCACACTGTCCTCCAGAACAGTTGGTGGTCCACCCATGGTTTGATTTGAAATAGTAAGAAGAGGAGGAGGAGGAAGAGGATCTCAGGACCCATGCCAAGATAAGGACCCTTGGATTTTACACCTACCTCTGCAACTGGATCCTGGACTTCCCGAAGGGCCGTCCCCAGGGGGTAAGGGCAGGCAACAACACATCTGCTACGCTGATTCTCAACACAGGGGCTTCTCAGGGGTCCTTACATTGTCTCCTCCTATACTCCCTGGTCACCCATTACTGTGTGGCCACGCACAACTCCAACACCATCATTAAGTTTGCTAACGAAACAACGGTGGTAGGCCTGATCACCGACAAGGTTGAGAAAGAGGTGTGAACATGGTTGAGTGTTGCTTGCCTCGATGAGAGCATAGAAGGCATTTAGCTTGTATGGTAGGCTCACATCACTGAGCAGCTCACGGCTGGGTTTCCCTTTGTTGTCTGTGATAGTTTGCAAGCCCTGCCACATCCAACGAGCATCAGCATTAGTCGTTTGCTTTTTTTCTTTCTCTCCGACTCTCCGTTGGTCGGCGCCTTGGTGAATGTGCAATGAAATAAAGACAGAAATAAATGTTTCCACCCCACGGTGGTCCTGACAGCACCATATTCTAGGCTGCAGGCTCCAAAGGAGGGACATTATCTCCAATGGTGTGGCCGACTCAAACAGCATCTCCCCCACCTCCATCCCACCCTCCATCCTCTCTAAAGTGACTGGAGAAAATTGGACAATCAGCTATTATTAGCTAGTGAAAAGACACTGTTTAGAGGAGCCATTTGCTGAAAACTGGAGAAGGGAAGAGAAGGAGGGAGAGAGGGAGGAAGAGAGAGAGATTATTTTCCCCCTTTCATTTTCTGCATGGATATAAACAAAAAATAAATCCCTGGAAAACACAGTGGGGCCATACTTGCAAACATTCGGAAATGTTTAAATTTAATCTGGACCTCCGTCACAAAATGCGCATCAGCCAATTACAGTTGTCGATTTACTTACACTTGGTACATTGTAGCTGGTCCCATCAGATAACCTGACACACGTTAGCCCTATGCTAACCTCACCAGGTGGCAGTGATTTTTTTTCCTGTAACAAATTCTGCGTCATCATATTAAACTTTTAACTTTTTCTCCACAAACCAATAGCAATTCTTAAAATAGGTCAACTCAGCCACCGGAGGGATATATTTAAACCTCCAAATTCCTCTCCTGTCTGCTACTTTTGTTCCCCTTCATTTGGTCTGTCTCGAGTGTCAAAATTGCATGATCATCGCATCCCTGACTAGATTTTTAACTAACGTTATACAATGCTAGTTTTTGCCCATCCATTTCACACACAGCAATAAAGATACAGAAGGATTATACAGCATGTAAGTTTATATTCGTACATCGTAAAAATAAAAATAAACGCTCATGGTCTTGTAAAATAGCTGTAATTTACCCCTTATTGCTATCACTAACTGGTGGTGGTAAGCCCAGATACAGCGACATACGATGGCCGGAGTTTGAATACCCCTCGGGTCAAGGTTTTTAAGGAAAAAATGCTCCACTGTTGATCCTCAAGTCAAATAACGCATATGTGATTAAGTATAAAAAATGTACATAAAGTGTTGTACATGTACTTACAGTAGGTGTAAGAATTTACGTCTATGTAATAAAGTCTATAGTAGTGACAACTATTTATGTAGCAGTGCCAGTAACTTATGTGTCGGTCTGCAAGAGGGACTCCAACAAGAAGCTCCTCATTAAATGTATTCGTAATCTTCATTTACAAGGTTTAGGCTGCACTTCACAATACGCTAACACAATAAATGTAAATCTACATTTCATAGGAAAAAACAACATCTCAACTGGTATTAAAAAATCACCAGGACCCAGGCTCGCAACACTATGAGCTAATCCTCCAGTTAAAAAATGTTCTGTGTTTTAGTGACTTTGATTAGCAGATGGTGCCATTTGACTGCTGTAAAGGACACTCTCATGGAAAAGTGTTCTATCATGTCCAACTATATCAACAATTTTTATTGGCTAACACAGAATTTTAAGCGGATATAATCACGGCCACCTGGTGAGGTTAGCATAGGGCTACATTTACCAGGTTATTTAATGGTCACAGCTAACATTTAGCCTTTGATCACTTGCAACTATTTTAACAATTTGAATTTGAACTTAAACGTCCCTATTCTGTGTATTCCCCATATTTCAGAACTGTACAGTTGGGGACATGAGGTTGAACCCTAAAATACTCTCCCTGTGCTATTGCATGTTTCTGTTATATTCAGTATACCATTTAGCATTATATAACTGTATTACAATTTGCAGACGCCGTTCCTGTTCGAGTCTGAGATGATTGATACAATATTGCTGTCACTCTTCTTGGATTTATTTGGATATGATATACCTGGATATGTTTGGATACCTGGATAATTGGACACACTTGGATATTATTTTCAATTGAAACTTCTAATTGAAAATTATAAATACTCATAGCAGCATGTCTTAATAGATCACACATTGGCATTCGTTTCGGCTTGCTCCCTCCTCAGTGCATGTTACAGCTCCAGTCCCAGACCATCATTTACAGTGTGGCTTCATCAGGCAGAGTGTGTCACCATTAGGGAATGGAACCCGGGGGACCAGCAGCTGATGACACACCAGTATGGTTATTGTTAAACTGTCCCCAGGGAAACTCTGACTTCCTGATGTGACAGGGCCTGGGCCAACTGTTACCATAAACAATAACCCATCAAAACAAAAAGCATCATTACTACTATGTGTTTGTGCAATTACTGTGTGTTGTGTTTTTATGTAATTATCAGTCCCGTGAGTGTTCGGCTTTCTGTGTGACTTGTTTATTCACTTTCCTCATGCAGACAATAGCAAGAGTTATCAAGCTAACGCATGTCATCGCTCAAGCTGAAGGAAGGTTAGACAAATTGGACTGGCTAAGTGTCTCTCCAATTAGACAGTAGCATCTCTGCAACAGCATTACAAGTGACTGCATTGATCATCTCAGTCCAGTAGCAGGTATCAAACCAGACACTGATAACAGTGTCAGGCATACAAATACTCAGAATAAAACACAGCCACTCATCTCACTGCATGAGTTTACCACAGACAGACAAACCACAAAATATTGCTCTGCCAGTCGATCGAAATGAGTTGTTGTAATTGATGCTCCTACATAAAAGTTTTACTTTCAAATCAAAAAGGGAAGACAAGGAGACAAACTGTTTAAACTTGTCATTTGTATCAGTTGATGTATTATCTCTTAGGCCCTGTAGTGCAGGCATTATCCAGGTTAGTCATGACAAAGGGGTGTGTGACTACAAATAATTACCAGGCCTGCAGTATCTCTATAATCTTATACTATTATATTTTTCAATTCTGACAAACCTCAAGGTAATCGTGATCATTTGTCATAGATCTGAGCATGCCAAGTAGCACCCTATTCCCCATGCAGTGCACTACTTTTGCCAGGACGCTATGGGATAAACTATGCAGACAATTTATTTCCTGTCAGGACCTTTGACTGTAGGGTAAGCTATTTTTATTGGCTATCTCAACCCTCTGAGCAGTGGTGGCTGGTGGCATGCTATCAGGCTGGCCTCGTCTGGCTTTCAGACACACACACACACACACACACACACACAAAACACTCAGCAGTCTGGCTTTGGCCACCTGTCTGCTGTCACTGCTATCTTAGGACCAAACATACCCTACTTTATTTTCTTTCCTCTCTCCTTCTCTCTGTGTCTATGTCTCTCTCTCTCTGTCTCTTCCCTCCAGTGGAGTCCATCAAACCTGTGCCAAGATCTAGAGTGTTCACTCACTGCTCTAGAATGTGGTGAAATACGGGTAATTTCATGATGATGGTCTAAACCTAGTTATGAATCACAAAAAAAAATGTATCAGATTGTTCTCTACAATTTGACAACCTTAATATGCTTGTACTTAACAGTGTTGATTAAAAAAGGGCGTTAGTTTGTTGTGACCATTGCTAGTATCTCTTCTATATTTCGGCGTCGGGAGGTGGTAATATTAGGAGGCATTTCCGTGCTTTGGACCAATCAAAAGCAACTTGATACCCTCTTCATTTTTATCTCCAGAGCCGTTGCGTTTTGTTCCTCTAACCTCGGTCTATCAATGTGAGAGGGGCCGTTTCTATGATAATTTAAAGGGGAAGACACAGAAATGGTCAATCCAAATATGACAGCCTCAATTCGTCAGGGCATAGACTCCTAAAAGGTTTTGAAAGGGTTCTACGGGGATGCTAGCCCATGTTGACTCCAATGTTTCCTACTTGTGTCAAGTTGGCTGGATGTCCTTTGGGTGGTGGACCATTCTTGATAGACACAGGAAACTGTTGAGATTGAAAAACCCAGCAGCATTACACAAACTGGTACACCTGTCACTTACTACCATACCTTGTTCAAAGGCACTTAGGAACAGATTTAAATTTACTGTGGGAAGGGGTGGTCCAACATAGGAGAGGGTTGTCAAACTTTTTTTCCGCTTTGGGGAGGGTTGTGTGTGTTGTTATTGGGCACAGGGAAGGGTAGTGCATACGTTCATTGGTTTACATTCGCACTTCTGCTTGTATTTTCCCAATAAACATAAGCTTGACTTTTGATATTACACTAATAAGGTTTAGAAACGCTTGAAGGTTTGGTATGTTGTGGCTATTATTAAGCTTTAGATGCTGCAGGCCTAGGATATGAAGGCAGTGCACCTCGACAGTTGAATTTGAGGTCTGTTTCAGGCCTACCAGAGTTACTCCTATAATCTAAAAATATAATGCTCATCTTAATAAAAAATATTTGGATCGAAAATGTACGAATTAGCATCCTTCTATATGTCTATATCTACAGTTGAAGACTGAAGTTTACATACACCTTAGCCAAATATATTTAAACTCAGTTTCACAATTCCTGACATTTTATCCTAATAAAAATTCCGTCTTACGTCAGTTAGGATCACCACTTTATTGTGTGAAATGTCAGCATAATAGTTGAGAGAATAATTTATTTCAGTTTTTATCTTTCATCACATGCCCAGTGGGTCAGAAGTTTACATATACTCAATTAGCAATTGGTAGCATTGCCTTTAAATTGTTTAACTTGGGTCAAACGTTTCGGGTAGCATTCAACATGCTTCCAACAATAAGTTGGGTGAATTTTGGCTCATTCCTCCTGACTGAGCTGGTGTAACTGAGTCAGGTTTGTATGCCTCCTTGCTCACACACGCTTTTTCAGTTCTGCCCACAAATTTTGTCAGGGCTTTGTCAGGGCTTTGTGATGGCCACTCCAATACCTTGACTTTGTTGTCCTTAGACCATTTTGCCACAACTTTGGAAGTATGCTTGGGGTCATTGTCCATTTGGAAAACCCATTTGCAACCAAGCTTTACCTTCCTGACTGATGTCTTGAGATGTTGATTCAATATATCCACATAATTGTCCTCCCTCATGATGCCATCTATTTTGTGAAGTGCACCAGTCCCTCCTGCAACAAAGCACCCCCACAACATGATGCTGCCACCCCAGTGCTTCACGGTTGGGATGGTGTTCTTCGGCTTACAAGCCTCCCCCTTTTTCCTCCAAACATAACGATGGTCATTTTGGCAAAATAGTTCTACTTTTGTTTCATCAGACCAGAGGACATTTCCCCATGTGCAGTTGCAAACCGTAGTCTGGCTTTTTTATGGCGGTTTTGGAGCAGTGGCTTCTTTCTTGCTGAGCGGCCTTTCAAGTTATGTCAATATAGGACTCGTTTTACTGTGGATATAGATCATTTTGTACCTGTATCCTCCAGCATCTTCACAAGGTCCTTTGCTGTTGTTCTGGGATTGATTTGCACTTTTCGCACCAAAGTATGTTCTTCTCTAGGAAACATAATGAGTCTCCTTCCTGAGCGGTATGACGGCTGCATCATTCCATGGTGTTTATACTTGCATACTATTGTTTGTACAGATGAACGTGGTACCTTCAGGCATTTGGAGGTCTACAAAAACATTTTTGAGGTCTTGGATAATTTATTTTTATTTTCACATGTCACGCAAAGAGGCACTGAGTTTGAAGGTAGGCCTTGAAAAGCATCCACAGGTACACCTCCAATTGACTCAAATGATGTCAATTAGCCTATAAGAAGCTTCCAAAGACATTACATAATTTTCTGGAATTTTCCAAGCTGTTTAAAGGAACAGTCAACTTAGTGTATGTAAACTTCTGACCCACTGTAATTGTGATACTGTGAGTTTTAAGTGAAATAATCTGTCTGTAAACAATTGTTGGAAAAATGACTTGTGTCATGCACAAAGTAGATGTCCTAACCGATTTGCCAAAACTATTGTTTATTAACAAGAAATTTGTGGAGTGCTTGAAAAACGGGTTATAATGACTCCATCCTAAGTGTATGTAAACTTCCAACTTCAACTGTATTTCACTTTGTAGAATCCATCTTCTGCGTAGAAGCCATCTGACATGTCAGTGTGATAAGCAAAGGGTGGCTAATTTTTAGGAATCTAAAATAGAAATATATTTGAATTTGTTTAACAATTTTTTGGTTACTACATGGTTCCATATTTCAAAGTTTCAAAGTTTTGATGTCTTCACTATTATTTTACAATGTAGAAAATTGTGAAAATAAAGATACTTGAATTAGTAGGTGTCATGCCCTGACCATAGAGAGCCTTTGTTTTTCTATGGTATGGTCAGGGTGTGACTGGGGGGTTTTCTAATTATTATTTTCTATGTGGGGTTCTAGTTTAGTTTTTCTATGTTGGTGTTTGGTGTGATTCCCAATTAGAGGCAGCTGGCTATCGTTGTCTCTAATTGGGGATCATATTTAAGTAGCATTTTTTCCACCTGTGTTTTATGGGATATTGTTTTGAGTTAGTGTATGTTACACCTCTTAGTTACAGTTCGTTGTTTGTTTAGTTCTTTCTTTGTTGTTTTGTGTGTTTTCAAATAAATATTATGTGGAAACCATATCCCGCTGCAGTTTGGTCAGATAATTATTCCAGCGAACGTGACAGTAGGTGTGTCCAAACTTTTGACTAGTACTGTGTGTATATACTGTATATATATTTAAATATTAATATCATACATGTCATGTGTGCTCCCTCTCCAGCCTCTAGGTCACCAGGCTGCTCGTTATGGTGCACACCTGTCACCATCGTTACGCGCACCTGCACGTCGCCAGACTCACCTGGACTCAATCACTTCCCTGATTACCTTCCCTATATATGTCACTCGCTTTGGTTCCCTCCCAGGCATCATTATTTATGTTTCATGTCTGTGTGCTGTTAGTGTTTCTTTTCTGCATTATGTTCCATTTATTTTATTAAAACATTCACTCCTTGAACTTGCTTCCCGACTCTCAGGGTACATCGTTACACATACAGTGGACACCAAAGCCTATAGGCCTATGCACGCAATGCCCTGATACTCAAATCTTTGACAGCTGAATCGTGAGGTGGACAATTATTATTTCAGGAAGTAGCCTAAAAAACAATTAAAAAATGGTCTATCAAGTTTTGCATGCGCTACACATGAGGAATAGTGTTTTTGTAATTTGTTATAGCTGCTATTAAGGACACATAAATGAAAATCTTACCTGACATGTTGTCCAGTGACAAATTTTTCTGAAGGTAACTCTGAAATTGCATATTGTTTTTATGAAGATTTTAGAATAGTCGCATGAAAATCTGTCGACAATTGAATGGAAACTTAACTATAGACACCCTAAAGACTCTGGCAAGTTAAATGTATTTATGTTGAAAATAGGGACCACAGTGGAAATAAAACAAGATCTATTTATTTTGGTGTTGAAAACGCTAACCATGATATTCAAGTGCCCAAAGTCGGTATTGTCACGCCCTGACCTTAGAGAGCCGTTTTATATCTCTATTTTGTTAGGTCAGGGTGTGATGTTGGGTGGGCATTCTATGTTTTGTTTTCTATGTTTTCTATGCTACATCCCAGCTCCCCGCATCTGCCGGGCTAGGGTGAGCATCCAGCCAGGAAGGATGGTCTCCAGTGCATCTCTTTGGCCCAGGATATCCTGCGCCGGCTCTGCGCACTGTGTCTCCGGTACGTTTACACAGCCCAGTACGTCCTGTGCCAGCGCCCCGCATTTGCAGAGTGAAGACAACCATCCAGCCAGGACGGGTTGTGCAGGCTCTACGCTCGAGACCTCCAGTGCGTCTCCATAGCCCAGTGTATCCGGTGCCTCCGCCAAGAACAAAGCCTCCAGTATGTCTCCCCAGCCTGGTGAGTCCTGTGCCTGCACCCAGAATGAAGCCTCCAGTGATGATCCACGGCACAAAGCCTCCAGTGATGATCCATGACAAGAAGCCTCCAGTGATGATCCATGGCACCAAGCCTCCAGTGATGATCCATGGCAAGAAGCCTCCAGTGATGATCCATGGCAAGAAGCCTTCAGTGATGATCCATGGCACAACGCCTCCAGTGATGATCCATGGCACCAAGCCTCCAGTGATGATACATGGCAAGAAGCCTCCAGTGATGATCCATGGCAAGAAGCCTCCAGTGATGATCCATGGCACAACGCCTCCAGTGATGACCCATGGCACGAAGCCTCCAGTGAGCAGTCATGGCACGAAGCCTCCAGCGACGGTCTCCGGTCCGGAGCCTCCAGCGACGGTCCCCGGTCCGGAGCTCCCAGCGATGGTCCCCGGTCCGGGGCCCCCAGCGACGGTCTCCGGTCCGGGGCCCCCAGTGACGGTCTGGGGCCCGCAGCGAGGTTTCCCGGTCCGGGGCCCGCAGCGAGGGTGCCTGGTCTGGGGCCCGCAGCGAGGGTCCCCGATCCGGGGCCCGCAATGATGGTTCACGGTCTGGGGCCCGCAACGAGGGTCCCCAGTCCGGGGCCCGCAGAGAGGGTCCCCAGTCCGGGGTCGGCGGCGAGGGTCCCCACACCAGAGGTGCCACCAAAGTGGGGTGAGCCAGAGTTGGAGCGGGGTCTACGTCCCGCACTAGAGCCGCCACCACGGATAGATGCCCACCCAGACCCTCCCCTATATGTTCAGGTTTTGAGTCCGGAGTCCGCACCTTAGGGTGAGGGGGTACTGTCACGCCCTGACCTTAGAGAGACGTTTTATTTCACTATTTGGTTAGGTCAGGGTGTGATGTAGGGTGGGCATTCTGTGTTTTGTTTTCTATGTTTCTATATTTCTATGCTTTGGCCGGTTAGGTTTCTCAATCAGGGACAGCTGTCTAGCGTTGTCTCTGATTGGGAATCATACTTAGGTAGCCCTTTTTCCCTCCTTTCACTGTGGGTAGTTATCTTTGCTAGTGGCACTATAGCCCTGTAAGCGTTACGGTTGTTTCTTTGTTTGTTGTTTTGCTGGCGACATTTTAAATGAAAAAGTAAAATGTACACTCACAACGCTGCACTTTGGTCCACTTCTTTCGACGGTCTGATTTCCCCCTAGCTGATCATTGTCAACAGTTGTGTGTTGCATTGGCAAAGAAACCTGTTGGTGGAACATTTGTTGCATATAATTTATATAATTATAAATATTGTATCAAAATTTAGAACATCTGATTTCCCCCTAGCTGATCATTGTCAACAGCCAGCTCTGATAGTGAAGAACTGAAACAGGCAGGGAGAGTGAGACTGACTGTGGTGATCGGCGAACCCTCAACCTTCTGGCCAGCAGACGTTGATATCCACGTTTATAAATACAGGGTCGCTACAGTTATTGTTATATTTGATTGTATACATCATTTTTTGTTAATTTTATGAGGGGGAGAGTCATGTGAAAAAAAAATACATTTTGGGGAGGGGGGTGCATTTTTTTATGACACCTTGAGTTGGACAGGCTCTGAGTACATTGTCTAGCTTTTGAACTATATGTGATAGAGACATAGGGTTTGGACTATCATTTTTCTGTTGAAATGCTCTATTGAATGGACATATTTTCATAAACATTGAATTAAAAGAGAACATTTTATGGGTGAACACCCTACAAGATCAGATCTTTATCTCCACATTTCTCACACTCTCTCTCTCTCTCTCTCTCTCATTCATTGTGTTTTCCCTTATACATTCTCTCTTTCTGTCCATTCATACTTTTGCTGCAGATAAAAATGTTTTCTTGTCCCTGTCTGTACATCTACAGTATTAGAAATAAAAGAGAAAGCACTATTTCCAGCGCTGTGGTCTTTTTCTCCCATAGCTTTATTTATGTTCTCTTTTAGTCTTTTTGTTAAACCTATCATTGATTTTCCACAACAAGGAGCATAGATGAAGCCTATCAATATATCTGTGTCCTGAATGAAATCAATTTTAATTAAAAACCTACTGTAGTATCCACCCTCTCATGTTCTATTTGTGCCAATGCACACTAATGTCCAACCGTGAGCATCCCTCAACGATCCTGATCAATAGTTGAGCTATGAGCATATCATTCAGAACCCCTACTCTACTGTACTCTCCCATCTCATAGTGCTAATAGTAATGATCCCTTTTAGGCACTGTATGTCCCAAACGGCGCCCTATTCCATTTAGTGACTTTTTTGACCAGAACCCTATCAAAATTAGTGCACTGTGTAAGCAAGAGTGCCATTTGGGACGTAACTTTCATTTCTCCTCACCATAACCAACCGTATTATAGGGCTGCTATCACAGTCCTATCTGATGAACTGCCTGTGCCATGGTCTGGGAGTGGTTTCATATGGATTTTAGCCCTCATATTTTCTTCTGTATAAATGGGTTGGTATCTGTGGTAATGATGATTAACACAGTGGTATGGCCCCATCGACGACTGTAATTATTTTTACAGTGAGGTGTCCAACACCCTGAGCACTGCAACATTGTTACTGCCATGGTAACAAAGGCCACAGCAACCATCACTGTGGCAATCCGTGATCTCATTTCTGAGCACCTCCAAAACATTTGATATGAACTAATGGTCTATACTTTAGGAAGAAACAACAGTAAAGGGGTTGGAGGATGGGTGGGTGTATATCTATTAAGAGAATTCTCTTTGATTATAATCACAGCCGTTTATATCCTCCCCCAAGCAGAAACCTCAATGGCCCTGAAAGAACTTCACTGGACTCTATGTAAACTGGAAACCATATATCCTGAGGCTGAATTTATTGTAGCTGGAGATTTTAACAAAGCTAATCTGAAAACAAGGCTCCCTAAATTGTATCAGCATATCGAATGCGCGATTCGATCTGGCAGCATTCTGGATCATTGCTACTCTAACTTCCGCAACGCTTACAAAGCCCTCCCCTGCCCTCCTTTCAGCAAATCTGACCACGACTCCATTTTGTTGCTCCCAGCCTATAGACAGAAACTAAAACAGGAAATGCCCATGCTCAGGTCAGTTCAACGCTGGTCCGACCAATCAGATTTCATACTTCAAGATTGCTTGGATCACGTGGACTGTGATATGTTCCGGATAGCCTCAAACAACAGCATTGATGACTCTGTGAGTGAGTTTATTAGCAAGTGCATCGGTGATGTTGTAACCACAGTGATTATTAAAACCTTCCCTAACCAGAAACCGTGGATTGATGGCAGCATTCGCGCAAAACTGAAGGCGGGAACCACTGCTTTTAATCATGGCAAGGCAACCGGAAACATGACCGAATACAAACAGTGTAGCTATTCCCTCCGCAAGGCAATCAAGCATCAGTATAGAGACAAAATAGAGTAACAATTCAACGGCTCAAACACGAGACTATGTGGCAGGGTCTACAGTCAATCACGGCTTTCAAAAAGAAAACCAGCCCCGTCGCAGACACCGAAGTCTTGCTCCCAGACAAATGAAACACCTATCTTTGCTCGCTTTGAAGACAATACAGTGCCACTGACACGGCCCACTACCAGAACCTGTGGGCTCTCCTTCACCGTGGCCAACGTGAGTCAAACATTTAAACGTGTTAAACCTCGCAAGGCTGCTGACCCAGACGGCATCACTAGCCTTGTCCTCAGGGCATACGCAGACCAGCTGGCTGGTGTGTTTACGGACATATTTAATCAATCCCTATCCCAGTCCACTGTGCCCACATGCTTCAAGAGGGCCACCATTTTTCCTGTCCCCAAGAAAGCTAAGGTAACTGAGCTAAACGACTATCGCCCCGTAACACTCACTTCTGTCATCATGAAGTGCTTTGAGAAACTCGTCAAGGATCATATCACCTCCACCCTACCTGATACTCTAGACCCTCTCCAATTTGCCTACCGCCCCAACAGACGACGCAATCGCAATCACACTGCCCTAACCCATCTTGACAAGTGGAATACCTATGTAAGAATGTGGTTCATTGACTACAGCTCTGCATTTAACAACATTAAGATCACCATCATTACGCTTGACACTCTGTGTCTCGACCCCAACCCCGTATGGGGTCCAGGACTTTCTGATGGGCCGACCCCAGGTGGTGAGGATAAGAAACAACATCTCCACCCCTCTGACCCTCAACACTGGGGCCCCACAAAGGTGCGTTCTCAGCCCTCTCCTGCTTCCCTCTTAACCCATGACTGCGTGGCCATGCACGCCTCCAACTCAATCATTAAGTTTGCAGACGACACTACAGTGGTAGCCTTGATTACCAACAATGATGAGACGGCCTACAGGGAGGAGGTGAGGGCCCTCGGAGTGTGGTGTCAGGAAAATAACCTAACACTCCACGTCAACAAAACAAAGGAGATGATCATGGACTTCAGGAAACAGCAGAGTGAGCACCCTCCTATCCACATCGACGGGACAGTATTGGAGAAGGGAGAAAGTTTTAAGTTCTTCAGCGTACACATCACGGACAAACTGAAATGGTTCACCCACACAGATGGCATGGTGAAGAAGGCACAACACCGCCTCTTCAACCTCAGGAGGCTGAAGAAATTTGACTTGTCACTGAAAACCCTCACAAACTTTTACAGATGCACAATCGAGAGCATCCTGTCGTGCTGTATCACCGCCTGCTACCGCAACTGCTCCGCCCTCAACCGTAAGGCTCTCCAGAGGGTAGTGCGGTCGGCACAACGCATCACCGGGGGCAAACTACCTGCCCTCCAGGACACCTACATTACCCGATGTCACAGGAAGGCCAAAAAGATCATCAAGGACAACAACCACCCGAGCCACTGTCTGTTCACTCCGCTATCATCCAGAAGGTGAGGTCAGTACAGGTGCATTAATGCTGGGACCGAGACTGAAAAACAGCTTATTTCACAAGGCCATCAGACTGTTAAACAGCCATCACTAACATTGAGTGGCTGCTGCCAACATACTGACTCAAATCTCTAGCTACTTTAATAATTAATAATAGGAAGTAATACATGTATTACTAGTCACCTTAAATTAAACAATGTCACTTTATATAATGATTATATACCCTACGTTACTCATCTCATATGAATATACTGTACTCTATACATCTATTGCATCTTGCCTATGCTGCACGGCCATCGCTCATCCATATATTTATATGTACATATTCTTATTCATCCCTTTACACTTGTTTGTATAAGGTAGTTGTTGTGAAATTGTTAGATTTCTTGTTAGATTTTACTGGACTGTCTGAACTAGAAGCACAAGCATTTCGCTACACTCGCATTAAAATCTGCTAACCATGTGTATGTGACTAATAAAATGTAATTTGATTTGTATAATCCAAAGGTTGTGTGTTTGAGTCGTGTCGAGGACAACTAACATTTTAGCTAAACCTTCTCCTAACCCTGATTCTAACCCAATTCACCTAACCTGCTATATAAATTATATACTTGTGTTGTTACTTCTCCTAACCACCAACTATCCTTAATTCTAATTTGTTATGACGCAACAAGCAACCTGGTTCAAGAGAAAGACATATGATACATTATGTCCTCTAATTCGTCTGATATTGTACAGACGCTACTCCATACATAATGTAACAGAACATATCATACTAAATAGAGGGAACATACAGTTCAAGTCGGAAGTTTACATACACGTTTTTCAACCACTCCACAAATTTCTTGTTAACAAACTATAGTTTTGGCAAGTTGGTTAGAACATCTACTTTGTGCATGACACAAGTAATTTTTCCAACAATTGTTTACAGACAGAATATTACACTTATAATTCACTGTATCACAATTACAGTGAGTCAGAAGTTTATATACACTAAGTTGACTGTGACTTTAAACAGCTTAGAAAATGTAAGAAAATGATGTGATGTCTATAGAAGCTTTTTATAGGTTAATTGACATAATTTAAATCAATTGGAAGTGTACCTGTGAATGTATTTCAAGGCCTGCCTTCAAAGTGCCTCTTTGCTTGACATGTGAAAATCAAAAGAAATCAGCCAAGACCTCAGAAAAAAGATTATAGATCTCCAAGTCTGATTCATCCTTGGGAGCCAAAAAACCAAAAGCCTGAAGGCATCACATTCATCTGTACAAACAATAGTACGCATGTATAAACACCATGGAACCACGCATCCATCATACCGCTCAGGAAGGAGACGCGTTCTGTCTCCTAGAGAAGAACATACTTTAGTGCGAATAATGAAAATCAATCCCAGAACTACAGCAAAGGACCTTGTGAAGATGCTGGAGGAAACAGGTACAAAAGTATCTGTATCCACAGTAAAACAAGTCCTATATCGACATAACCTGAAAGGCCTCTCGGCAAGGAAGAAATCACTCCAAAACCGCCATAAAAAAAGCCAGCCTACGGTTTGCAACTGCACATGGGGACAAAGATTGTACTTTTTGGAGAAATGTCCTCTAGTCTGATGAAACAAAAACAGAACTGTTTAGCCCTAAAAAGGGGGAGGCTTGCAAGCCAAAGAACACCATCCCAACTGTGAAGCACAGGGGCTGGCAGCATCATGTTGTGGGGTGCTTTGTTGCAGGAGGGACTGGTGCACTTCACAAAATAGATGGCGTCATGAGGGAGGACAATTATGTGGATATATTGAAGCAACATCGCAAGACATCAGTCAGGAAGTTAAGGCTTGGTCGCAAATGCGTCTTTAAAATGGACAATGACCCCAAGTATACTTCCAAAGTTGTGGCAAAATGGCTCAAGGAAAACAAAGTTAAGGTATTGGAGTGGTCATCACAAAGCCCTGACCTGAATCCTATAGAAAATGTGTGGGCAGAACTGAAAAGCGTGTGTGAGCAAGGAGGCCTACAAACCTGACTCAGTTACACCAGCTCTGTCAGGAGGAATGGGCCAAAATTCACCCAACTTATTGTGGGAAGCTTGTGGAAGGCTACCCAAAATGTTTGACCCAAGTTAAAACCTCTTAAAGATATTGGTTCCCAATTGGGACTCAACCCTCCCACGTTCAGCTGAAACGGTGGCGCATGGAACGCAAAAATATTCTTAAAAATAGTTAACCTCCACACATTAACAAGTCCAATAGCTCAAATGAAAGATAAACACCTTGTTCATCTAGCCAGCAAGTCAGATTTCTAAAATGTTTTACGGCGAAAACATAGTACATATTTATGTCAAACCACCACCAGACACAGCTCATTTGAATATTCAAAACATGCTATCAAAAAAACGCAGGATTAAAAAATAAATCATTCACTAACCTTTTGAAAATCTTCATCAGCTGACAGTAATAGAACATGTTACACAGTACGTTTTTTTTTTTTTCAATAATATGCAATTTATATCCATAAATGTCCATTTACATTGAGTTCATGGTCAGAAATTACTCAAATGTCCGCAGGAAATCTAGGTAGCGCGGCAAGATAACGTAAATAGACATCATAAACTTTGACTAAATATACATGTTCTACATATAGTTAGAAAGATACACTGCTCCTTTATGCAACCGCTTTGTTACATTTATTTTTAACGTTACAGAAATCGCACACTATTCAATATGCTGAGACGGCGCTCAGATACAAGCTACATTTCAATGTAATGTTGGAGTCAACAGAAACACAGATTTAAGCATAAATATTCCCTTACCTTCGATGGTCTTCGTTCAGAATGTTGTGGAAGGCTTCATACTTACCCAATATATCGTTTGGTTTCAAGTCTTGCTTCTTTGTATTAGCTACTGCTAATAACATCAGCTGAAATGCAGCCAAAATGTCCTCTGGTCCGGAAAAGTTGCGCATCAAAACTTCAAAATTACATATTATATGTCGACTAAACAGGTCAAACTAAGTGCAGAAGCAAGCTTTATGATGTTTTTAACACACAAAGCAACTTTCAATTCAATCGGCCATCGTCTGTCCTTCTCTTGAGTGCTGGAACAAAGGAATGGCTGTGACCAATTTGCGCCCTAACGCACAGGTTTTTTCCTCGTGGCACTTACTCAAATCACTCCCATAGGGCCAATTCTCGCGGGATTTGAACGATTAAAAGCTCTACTGAATGAGGACATCTAGTGGAAGACATAGAAAGTCTCCCCAGAATCATAACTGGTTGGGAAGGGTGGGGGCGATGACGTCAAAGTTGCTCCAACTTTCATGACCACAGAAACTAGTTTGGAAGAATGCCTGCCCTGTGAGTTCTGCTATACTTACAGACATAATTCCAACGGTTTTAGAAGCTTTAGAGTGTTTTCTATCCAATAATAATTTTTATATGCATATATTAGCAATTTTTGACAGATTTTTTTTTCAGTTTACTAGGGGTACCCAATCTCTCCAAAGGGGGCATATTTCTGCCATATCTTTAACTTAAACAATTTAAAGGGAATGCTACCAAATACTAATTGAGTGTATGTAAACTTCTGACCCACTGGGAATGTGATGGAAGAAATATAAGCTGAAATAATTCCCTCATCTATTATTTCACATTCTTAAAATAAAGTGGTGATCCTAACTGACCTAAAACAGGGAATTTTTACTAGGATTAAATGTCAGGAATGGTGAAAAACTGTGTTTATATGTATTTGGCTAAGGTGTATGTAAACTTCCGACCTCAACTGTATGTACATACCATAACCTACAAATTGCCCTGAGACCAGGTTGTGAAGGCACACCATGTCTCTTGAGAGATTCCCCACACACAGACACTGTTTGGATCGCAAGCGAGAGAAAGAGCAATGACAGCTCATATACCTGCTGCTGTTGACAGTAGTAGATAAGCATGAAATTATCATGCCCACCAGTTACATCAACCGCATCTATTCCCAGCTCGATCGCTCAAGATTTTACCATCAAGTAGGCATTGTGGATGAGAGTGGCAGATGTGCGTAATCACGACTCCGGTTTCAACTGCATGTTCAATCCCAGCGTTAGACACTTGTTTGGGATTTAACCCTATCCCAAACTGCAACCCTTAAAAGGGACTTATTTCTCAATGCCAGAAATGCATATAATAGTAACTTAGAAAGAAAGAAAACCCAAGAAAACATTTGTTTTCGAGGTAATTGAGATGATTATGTACATGCAGGTAGGGTTGTTAAAGCATAGATAATAACAGAGAGCAGTAGCAGCGTGGGGGGGTGCAAATAGTCTGGGTAGCCATTTGATTACCTGTTCAGGAGTCTTATGGCTTGGGGTTAGAAGCTGTTTAGAAGCCTCTTGGAACTAGACTTGGCGCTCCGGTACCACTTGCCGGGCGGTAGCAGAGAGAACAGTCTACGGCCAGGGTGGCTGGAGTCTTTGACGATTTTTAGGGCCTTCCTCTGACACTGCCTGTCACCTCACAAATAATCCACGGAATTTCTCCAGCAATGTATTCAAGGTACAGTCATAGCGTTCTGCCAAGGTCTGGAATCCAACCATAAGACCTCGGAGTAACTCCTCGTGTCTTCCAGTGGTGGCTCCTTGGGAGGAGATGGCATTGCGGAGCTGGTCTGAGTCTGCTGGGTCAGTCATGGCCAGTTCGTACTATCAGACCTCAGGATAAGACCCAGATGCAGACAGTTCAAAGTAACAAAAATGTATTGCAAAAACAAGGGACAGGCAAACGACAGGTCAAGGGCAGGCAGAGGCCAGTAATCCAGAGCAGAGTCCGAAAGGTACAGAATGGCAGGCAAGCTCAAGGTCAGGGCAGGCAGAGGTTAGTAACCCAGGACAGTGTCACAAGGTACAGAATGGCAGGCAGGCTCAGAGCAGGCAGAATGATCAAAACTGGGAAAACTAGAAAACAGGGACTAGAGCGGAAAACAGGAGTATGGTAATACCGCTGGTAGGCCTGACAAGACAAACTGGCAACAGACAAACAGAAAACACAGGTATAAATGCACAGGGGACAATGGGAAAAATGGGTGACATCTGGAGGGGGGTGAAGACAAGCACAAGACAGGTGAAACAGATCAGGGTGTGATCAACGGCATAACAAAAGCAGGGAGCATATAAATAAATGCTCACATAAGATTCAAGCTTCTGGGAAAAAGCCATTTTGATCATGTAATGGACGAAGGTCTGCGCATTCAACTGCGAAGCACAATGAGAAAGTAAGAAGAAACAGGGATCTTCTGAAGCTGTTTATTGACACCACTGCATGCAAGAATTGGCTTTTAAAGGACACGACGATGAGAGGGGAAGTTCTTCACATAAGGGCAGCTACAAGGAGCTTGCAGAGGTAATTGCACATTATGATGCTTTAATTGCTGAACATATGGAACTTTTCTGGCCTGTCAGTCAGTTCCGAATTATTTAATAGCTTCCATCCTATCATCCTGATGCAGCAAAGGTGACAACACATAATCACTCTGGACAGACAAGTAAAACTGCATTAACGTTGCAGCAGCCTAGGCTACACCTAAACACTAGACATCGGACATGATGAAAACTAGACCATTGTTCTGATCAACTGTGAATGAGATCAAATTTGGTTTATATTCAAAATTGGGCTGGCTAGGCTGCCTATACGTTTTCAATCCAAAATTATTAACTGGAATTAATCAATCAGCATAACAGTGATCAGAGATGTGAGTTCATGTTTTTAGTCCTACAGTTGCATAGGCCTGCATGGTGCAAACATGTATAAAGCAAGCTCAGCCCTGTGAGTTCTATTATCTATCAGTTGTTGTGTCTGCATAGAGGAAGTACTGCAGTTTGACAGGTCCAGGAGTTTTTTTGAATAGTTTTTTAAAACCGTGTGACCTGATTAGGAAAAACTCCTCCCATAGCAATATAAAACCTTTTTACCACTAATCACTGTCATACCTTAAAGGGTCCATAGTTTTAACCAAACCAGGTTAACAGATAAAGAAACACTCTGGGCCCTAGGGGGAAAAAATTGCCTCACCGCTCTGGGACATATGGTGCCACCAGTCTGCTTGCAATTGTTATCGTCAGGTATGTGGATGATCAGGGCTTTATTCAGTGACGTTTCTTGGGCTACTTTGATGTGTCAAGTGGGCGAAATGCGTGTTTGACTTTGTGAATTCTGAGATGTTTGAGTTTAACTTCATGTTTCGTGATACAACAGCTACATAGAGGCAGTATTTAGTCAAATGTTACTATGTACGCAACAATATTAAACTAATTGGGACACTAATTTTCATTACAGGTAACAAACAAAAAACATGGGTACACTGTCAATTTGTAAAGCCTTTCAGTGTCACCTTTCAATGCCTTAGCTTTGAATTGTAAATGTTTATACATATTCAGATGGAGTTATCGTTCTAAAATGTGTATAGTATACCAAGTTATTTAGCCACATATACTGTGAGCAGGCAAAGTCCTGGCTCTCCGGGGTGCAAAACACGTGTACCAGCAGGCTCCGGGAACCAAGGAGCACACTAGTGCTGGCCTGCATCCACGCAGCTGAGGAGGATGTCCCCCTGTCTCCTTCTCCCCTTCGATGGGCACAAGAGCCGCATGGACCCGGAGGTGCTCGCTGCGGCTCAAAGAGAAGGGGTTATACTACTTTGTCTTCCACCACACTGCACCCATGTCCAGCAGCCGCTGCATGTGGCATATTGTGGAGCTGTAAGGCTGAGTTCTCCAAGGTAGTTGAAGACCTCAGCCATTTTGACCACTCCTATATGGTAAACAAATCAGAATTTGCTAGAGTATTCTTCTACCTGTACCAGTGCTACTAAGACATGCTGTATGTGTTGGAAGGGTCCTTACCTTGCTGAAGTATCAGCCAGACCGATACAGAAGACTCCCTGTGGTCGCCACATACCCCACCAGGGAGGAATACATGCCCCAGTGGCAGGAGAGGGGTGAGAGGGCAGAGGAGAATACTGTTGGGCAGCCCTCAGAACAGAGGGCACAGGAGAGGGCTGCCATGGATGAGACCATCGACGCCATCGCCTATGCTGGACCCCCCCCCTCCCCTTCTCCAAGCTTCTCCAAGCCATCGGCGTCGGGTTTTGTCCACCACCACAATGCAAACCAGCCCCCCCTGTCTGTCAACCCCGAAACGGCCTCCTCTGGACCAACTGCCTCCTCCATCTCCCCTGGTCACTGAACCACAGCAGCCTCATCTGGTATTCCTGACCATGGCAATCGAATACAGACACCTCTACAGGTAAATACATGTTACATTATTTAAAAAATACATACTGTTTGTTATGTGTTGTTTAAAAAAAAAAATATCTCTTTACATATCTACAGTCCAAGACACCAGCCCACAAGGTATGTCTGTCCACCTCCTTAAAACTTCTGCAGCTTCCTCCAGAGGTATTGATGTAAAAAAGTTGAAAACATGCCCTAACACTACCTTTTCTCTCAACTGCAGCACAGAAAAGGAAGAGAAAAGCTCTACCGGCCACCTGTCACGCCACCCATTGCACCACCCTCAGGTACTTCAAGAGCATCTGTTTGTTTCTCTCTCTCTGTTGTATCAATTACTATTGTTGCTGTATTGCAAACCATGTTAATCAATGGAGCTTGATTTTTTATTGTGATTTCTGTGATAATATAGAGGTTGAAATCTAATTGTTTATTTCCTTTTTCATATGCAATTTTTTTTATGTCTAAATTATAATAAACATATTTATTCAACCCTTCTTGTGTGTTTCTTCCTTTACTTTCTAAGTGCAACTCTGCAACACAAACTCCAACACAGTGTTTTAATTTTTTCTGTCAAAGCACATCACTGAAATTAAAATGTTATTTGATGTAAATTATTCATACTCATTTATATTTTAGTATCAATATAAACGTATCTGCTTCCTCAAAACATAAGATTAATCTGTAAAACAAATGATGAGACATTATTTGGTTACAACATTGAAAAACATGTCAGTGAAGATCAATTTTTCAGAGTCCACAGAAGAGCACACTAGGCTAGGAAAATTTGACTGGCAAGTAAAAAGAATTCAACTGGAAGGCTAGTCAACTATCTTGTAAACACTTCGGAGACAAGGTTTGTGTCTTTTTTTAACAAATGAAATGGATATATCTTGTAATTGAACAAAATAGAAAGGTGGCCAATAACTTGTGACCATATACCGATAATACGGGAAGTCTTTTTTTTGCTAAACTGCTTATCAAAAAGCTAATAATAGTATTTCCACTGAAATGTCAAACATGCTAATTGCTAACCCGTTAGCTAACATTTTTACAACACCAATAACAAAACATTGACGTCTTGATCACAGGATAACACTATTGAAGGTAATATACAGTGGCAAGAAAAAGTATCTGGATTTCTGCATAAATGTGTCATCAAATTTGATCTGATCTTCATGTAAGTTACAACAATGGACATAATGTGCTTAAACTAACACACAAATTATTTTTATTTTTTTGTCTATAATGAAAACTTAATTTAAACATTCACAGTGTAGGTTGGGAAAAGGATCTGAACTCATAGGCTAATGACTTCTCCAAAAACGAATTGGAGTCAGGAGTCAGCTAACCTGGAGTCCAATCAATGAGATGACATTGGAGATGTTGGTTAGAGCTGCTTTGCCCAATAAAAAACACTCACAAAATTTGAGTTTGTTATTCACAAGAGCCATTGCCTGATGCGAACCGTGTCTCGAACAAAAGCGACCTAAGATTAAGAATTGTTGCCTTGCATAAAGCTGGAATAGGTTCCAATAGTATCTCTAGAAGCCTTGGTGTTCATCAGTCAAAGGTAAGACAAGACAAATGGTCTATCAATGGAAAACTCTCCCTAGGAGTGGCTGTCCTGCAAAGATGACTGCAAGAGCACAACACAGAATGCTCAATGAGGTTTAGAAGAATCCTAGTGTGTCAGCTAAAGATATCTCTGGTACATGCTAACATCTCTGTTAACGAGTCTACAAACACTAAACAAGAATGGTGTTCATGGGAGGACACCATGGAAGAAGCCATTGCTGACCCCCCAAAAAATCTACACGTCTGAAATTGTAAAAAGTGCACCTGGATGGTCCACAGCGCTACTGGCAAAATATTCTGTGGACAGATTGTGAGAGCGAAATTGCAAGACTTATAATACTTTTATTGCATCAAATGGTTGTTTTATGCAACAGAATAGACTATTCTTAATTAACTATTGTGTGTGTTCTACTGAGGATGGGCCTCTGGGAGATAACACTGACAGAGGAGATTTACGGTGTATTTTGGGTGACAAAACCTAAAGAGCATTCCAGAGCATGATTTAATGTTTCTGTTCTATACCGTACCAGGGAGAGATGGTTCCAGTTTGTAGTCGGAGGGCCAGACACTGTTCTCTATACAATGAAAACTGTTGACACAGCAGATACTGCCTGCTATGTATTATAGGTATCTTTCATACCAATCTTAACCTTGTGACCCATTCTATATATCTGTTGTTTGTCATGTAGGTTGAAAGGGGTGTATCTTGGCTATAAAAGACCTTGGTACTTTTGTCTCGGGGCTCTCAACGAATCATTTGACCGTGACTCGTCGACCAGCCATGACCAGCCATCATTATCGTAGAGCACTCAATCGATTCACTTTATATGTGTGCGTTGTATTGACCTGCTCCATTATTAAATAAGTGATTAAAGATTTGGTTTAAGTATAACTCTGACTTGTGTGATAAGTTTGTCTCTCCTCATTTGATAGTAAAGAAATTAACCACCACAAGATGAAACTACAGTTGAGTTGTTTGGATGGCACACACAACACTATGTGTGGAGGGAAAAAAGACACAGCACACCAACATCAAAACCTCATCCCAACTGTAAAATATGGTGGAGGGAGCATAATGGTTTGGGGCAGCTCAGCTGCCTCAGGGCCTGCACAGCTTGCTGTCATCGAAGGAAAAATGAATTCCCAAGTTCATCAAGACATTTTGCAGGAGAATGTTAGGCTATCTGTCCGCCAATTGAAGCTCAACAGAAGTTGGGTGATGCAACAGGACAACGACCCAAAACACAAAAGTAAATCAACAACAGAATGGCTTCAACAGAAGAAAATATGCCTTCTGGAGTGGCCCAGTCAGATTCCTGACCTCACCCCAATTGAGATGCTGTGGCATGACCTCAAGATATGCCAAAAATACAGGCCAGATAGGTGGCAAGCTAAAACCGGGAGAAAACAATTGACTTTCTGTTGCATCTGCTGCTGGCTTGCTAATGTTCACTCAATATTATTTCCACATGTAATTGATCAAATGTGTTTTATTATACACTGAACAAAATATAAGTGCAACATGTAACAATTTCAAAGATTTTACTGAGTTAAAGTTCATATAAGGAAATCTGTCAATGCTCGTCTGCATTGAAATGAGTTCGTTAGGCCCTAATATATGGATTTCACATGACTGGGAATACAGATATGTATCAGATGGTCACTGATACCTTACAAAACGTGTGGATCAGAAAACCAGTCAGCATCTAGTCTGACCACCATTTTCCTTGTGCAGCATGAAACATCTCCTTCACATATAGTTGATCAGGCTGTTGATTAGTGGCCTGTGGAATGTTGTCCCACTCAATGACTGTGCGAAGTTGATGGATAATGTCGGGAACTGGAACCTGCTGTCGTACACATTTATCAAGAGTATCCCAAACATGCTCAATGGGTGTCTGAGTATGCAAGCCATGGAAGAGCTGGGATATTTTCAGCTTCCAGGAATTGTGTATAGATCCTTGTGACATGGGGCTGTGCATTATCATGCTGAAATAAGAGGTGATGGCGGCGGATGAATGGAACGACAATGGGCCTCAGGATCTTGTCATGGTATGTGCATTCAAATTGCCATCGATAAAATGCAATTGTGTTTGTTGTCCGTAGCTTATGCCTGCCCATACCATAACCCCACCCCACCATGGGGCCACTCTGTTCACAACACTGACATCAGCAAACCGCTCACCCACACGACGCTCCACGCTGTCTGCCTTCTGCCTGAAACAGTTGAAACAAGGGATTCATCCATGAAGAGCACACTTCTCCAGCGTGCCAGGGGCCGTCGAACGTCAGCATTTGCCCACTTAAGTCAGTTACGACACCAAACTGCACTCAGGTCAATACACTGGTGAGGATGACGAGAATGCAGACGAGCTTACCTGAGACGTTTTCAGAAAGTTTGTGCAGAAATCCTTTGGTTGTGCAAACCCACACTTTCATCAGCTGTTCAGGTGGCTGGTATCAGACAATCCCGTAGGTGAAGAAGCCGGATGTGGAGATCCGGGTCTGGCGTGGTTTCACATGGTCTGCTGTTGTGAGGCCAGTTGGATGTACTGCCAAATTCTCTAAAATGACGGAGGTGGCTCATGGTAGAGAAATAAACATTCAATACTATGGCAAAATCTCTGGTGGACATTCATGCCAATTGCACGCTCCCTCAGAACTGTGGCCTTGTGTGTGTGACAAGACTGCATATTTTAGAGTGTATTTTTATTGTCCCCAGCACAAGGTGCACCTGTGTAATGATCATGTTGTTTAATCAGCATATTGATATGCCACACCTGTCAGGTGGATAGATTATCTTGCCACGGGAGAAATGCTCACTGACAGGGATGTAAACAAATTCGTGCACATTTCTTTAGATAAATAAGCTTTTTGTGTGTATGGAACATTTTGCCGATCTTTTATTACAGCTCACGAAACATGGGACCAACAGTTTACAAATGTGCAAATGTGTAATGTTCTTAATATTGTAGAAAATCCTCACAGACGTTTCTTCACACTAAAAAATGAATTGCCACTTACAGCTTACCATGAAAAGTAGGCTAGAGTAAAAATATATTTCTCCACAGTGTCATAGAAATGACGATCTTGCGTTCGGCAGTCTTTGTGGATTTTGTATGTGGGGAGCATAAATTGTACAATTGAAAACTAACAAAGAATGTACCATGTTTGTGCTGATATCATGTTGAGCTGCTGCCATGTTGTGTTGTCTTAGGTCTCTCCTTATGTAGTGTTGTGGTGTCTCTCTTGTTGTGATGTGTGTTTTGTCCTTTAATTTTATGTTTAATCCAAGCCCCCGCAGGAGGCCTTTTGCCTCTTGGTATGCCGTTAAGAACAAATTCTTATTTACAATAACTGACTTGCCTAGATAAATAAATGTTAAATAAAAAAATAAAAAACCTGTATATTAGTTTATATACAGCACCAACTACATAAATATCTGTTAATATCCATTATCTGCTACTTGGACTTTAACTCAACTATTCATAATACATGAGTAAAATCCTATTACTCAATTTTGTGTATAATTTTTTTTTGTTGCCCTTTCCCAAAACTTAACGCTTAAATAGATACTTTGGGATTTTGGCAATAAAGCCATTTCTTTATCTAATTGAACTCGTGGATACCATTTTCATGTCTCTGCAAGCAGCTTGAAGGAAGTTGCTAATTAGCGTTAGCACAGTTGCTAACAAGCATTAGCATGCTATTAGATACCATAGACTTCCAGTCATGGCGCTAATACTAGTTAGCATTGGCTCACGAAACTAACTCTAACTTCCATCATACTGGATGCAAAGATATAAAAATGGTATCCACGAGTTCATCTGACTTTGGGGAAGTAGATAAGGGGCCTCCTTGCCAAAATCACAAAGTATCCCTTTAACCTTGAAATTTGAAGTTGGGAGCAACTTTAAAGTTTGATGTTTTGTGAAATGGAATGATGCAGAGGAGCAACCCAGGGTGTAAAAACACTTCAAAATGTAATGTTTGGAGTACCTTCGTCATTTGACGTTTGGAGAAACTTGGATAAACATCAGAATCTGAAGCCAAATTGGTAAAACCTTGAGATTTTGTTGCTATTCCCCCTGTTCGTGTGTGTGTGGGCGGGGGCACACTTGTGTGTGTGCAGAGTGCGTGCATGAGTGTGTGTGTGTGTGTCTATGACTAACAGATTAGCTGTATGGCTAGGAGGTGGCTGGGGGTAGGTCTGGTCATGGGGACTTGCTTATTGGAGGAGGGCTTTTTCCTCGACACATTCTGACATATTTTGGCCCAATGTGGTGCAGGTCTCATGCTGTTCTCCCAAATAATTGCTCTGCGCAAATATTTTGGCCCTCTCTGCCTCTCCACATCCCTCTCACCCACTCCACACCCCACCACCCTGTAACCAGATGGTGTGGCAAGCCATTAAGATGCTGTTTAGCTAATTACCAGGGCTTTCTCCATCCTGAACAGGGCATCGCCCCGCTCCTCCACCCCAGACACCCTCACACCTACCTGGGCGCCTGAGGGTGAAAGGTGAGGGTGAGGGGGCTGGATGCTGAGCCAAGGGAGGGAATACAGAAAATATCAACAGGGCACCAAGGTCCCTACAGAAACGGTTTGTCGAGATCGGTGCAGAAGAACTTGACTGGCCTCCACAGAGCCCTGCCCTCAACCCCAATGAACACCTTTGGGCTGAATTGGAACGCCGACTCCGAGCCAGGCCTAATCACCCAACCTCAGTGCCCGGCCTCACCAATGCTCTTGTGGCTGAATGGAAGAAACTCCCCGCAGCAATGTTCCGACATCTAGTGGAGGCTGTTATAGCAGCAAAAGGGGGACCATCTCCATATGATTTTGGATACTTTTGGTCATGTAGTATAAATAAATCCCAGATCAGTGGAGGACAAGCTGTGCTTAGAGTTGAAGAGACAGACACACACACACACACACACACACACACACACACACACACTCGCACGCACACAAACTCACGCATGCACACACACACACACACATACACACCATCATGTGCTCAGTGATGGGGAACTCCACACAGGGCTGTCAAAATGATGATACTAGACACAGTGACGCCAACAATGCTGACATTTCGCACTGTAGTCAACAATAAAGTCACTGTTCATTAACTGTATTGAGCTCTGGCTGATGGTGGAAACACACACACACATATACACTTACACACAAAGACCCCCAACCCACACACACATATACTTGCTCCCAGCTATATTCACTGAGGACATGACCCCGTCTTGGGGACAGACACCCCCCCAACCCACCCCTCACCCTCATGAGAGACCTCTCTCATTTAAAACCAGGCCAAGAGGGTTGCACTGATTTGAAGCCAAAGTGAAAAAGGAGGGGAGGGGGTAAAAAACCCACATTTTTGCATGCCCTAATGAACGTGACATTTAGCTGATATTTACATGTTAGGCATGATGCTGAATTAGCATGCAGAACACTAAGCTTAGATTAAATAAAGTTTAGCAATTACACACAATCAATCATGTAAAGAAATATTGCAGGTGACCTATGCAGCTTAGACAAGAAAAACACTTATCCAGAATGCTCCCAACGTTCATTAAAATGTTACACACTCCTGTTATTTGCATACTGGTGGAGCAGAGCAGCGCACATCACTGTAGCAGCGTACGTCACTGTAGGCTATCTTTCTGTGAGAAACTTAAAAATGGTTCTGTGATTTGTGTTCTGGCAAGATGTTAAATATCAGGGGCTATTTTCAATTTCCCATCTCACACTGTCAATGGCAGCTCACCACATTGACCATAACATATTTGTTTAATGTACATCAGTTCGCTGTTGCTGCCTGAGCTGGGGAAACGTGTGTGTGTGTGTCTGTGTGTGTGTGTTTTTCATGTGCACGCATGCATGTTTGTATGCGTACGTGGTGAGTGTATTCCCTCAAATGAATTCCCTGGAGAGCATGGTACGTGTAGACACCTGATGATGAGATTGTCAGCGCCGCTAAGCCGATGCGATCATCATTACCAGCCCGAATGAAGACATCACCTGACTGAGTGACAGGCAGACAGGTGCAGGCCATAGAAACACTTTACTTCTGCATGTCACAATACAGACTGTGTGGTACAATGGGAATGATAATGGGAATCACTGGCTCAATAGCACTGAGTGACGTGAATCAGGATGAATCCGAATTACACAGCCTTATGTGAATAAACCAATGTTTATTCATGTAGACATGTATAGTAGCTATATGGAGTTTGTCTCAGGTTCATAAACAATCAATAGACTATCCAGGTGCCATAGTTGATATGAGCTCCATTTAATTCACCGGAGTGGACTGTGTGAGTGAATTTGCATGTTGCTGCTACGATAGAAATGTCAGGTCACTAATTGCCAGTGTCTGGGCTGTTTTATGTAGTCATACCTGCAGCACAACGAGTCATGGTTAGACTTAATTGATTTTCTCCCCTAGCTCAGCTCAAAAAAGGAGAAAGATTACAGTTGGTTATAGGGCTCGTTGACATCATTGACATTTTAAATGGGAAAATCAAATGTGGGTCTACTCTGTAACTCTGGAGTGTGTTGCTAAAACTCATGTTATTCAGCCAGGAGTTTCGTCTGGCATTATAAAGATAATATGGAGAATGTAGTAAACAACTGCTAAGCTCTAATAAGACTTTTGTAAGCAATGACCAATGGCAAAATACATCCAGCTATTACAAAACGCTTGCACTACACACATTCATTCAGCCATTCATCAATTAGTCAATACCAGATGAGGCAACAATTAGGGAAAGTGACAAATGGGGCTTCACTAATTTCCTACCAAAACCATGCTGCCCTCCTTTCTCTCCTCATCTCTTTCTTCTACTTTGCTCTCCTCCTGTGTACACTCCCCCTTGTTAGCGCTCTTTGTATCCAGCACCCCAGCACGTCTCCCAGGTGTCTGGAGTGTGTGTGTGTGTGTGTTTGTTTGTGTGTGTATCCCTGTATAAGGTGGTGTGAAGCTGAGTTGAGGGCCCATCTGTAGCAGCCTCTTGAGCCTCTGGAGAGAGCCCACAAAGGCTTCTAATTATTCCTGACCTTCTGGCTCCTCTCTCTGCCTCTCACACCCAGGCCCCTGCTGCTCCACTACTCAGGTCCCCTTCCTTTGCCTGACTGTGCCTGGCTGTTTGTCCCCGATCAGCTTGTAAAAATAACCCCACGCTTGGCTCCATCCATTAATTGGTGACATTTCACAGAGACAAAGCCTCTATGTTTGGCACATTACGTTTCCCTCAAGGTCAGTCAAGGAGAAGGGCTGTTCTGGCTGGATGAATGCACCTGTATGGCAGACAGGGTGGGGTGTGGACCAGGAAATGATGTCCCAAATGGTGCCCTATTCCCTATATAGTGCTCTACTTTTGACCAGAACCCTATGGTCCCCGGTCAACCCTGGATAAAAGTAGTGCACGAGAATAGGGTTTAATTTGGGACTCAGGGGGGTGTTTTGTATCAAATTCTTTTGATGTCGGCTCATAGTTTCATCATGCTGTTTCTTTAGAGGATGAGGGTGACGCTTAGCCTGTCATTAAGACCCAGCAGAGAGATAATTACTGTTGATTTATACACTTCTTTTTCTGGATTGTGAAGATGATTAAAATGGGTTTTGAAAAGCATGAGTGGGCCCCCACAGCGTTACTGTAGGATAATATATCTACCAATTCCATCAGCAATTGCATTGAGAATGATTTTTCAATAAAATGTATGAATATCTGAATTCAAATGTATTGAAATATGTATTTGTAAATTGCATATTAAAATGTTCACTGTTTCTCAGTTTAGTAATACTGTATAAAATATTAGCTTATCAAATAAGATAGGCCTACTGGGGAAACAGCTAATAACTCCACCTGTGTGGTTTTGTGTTGATGGTCTTAGCAGCTTCCTCAATGTCAAGTGGTTACAGAGCCAAAAATGTGTCTTTGTTTTCTGGATTAGTTGAGAGAGTTAGACACACAAACACGCTCGCACGCACACACGGACGTACATACACACACATGCACACGCACGCACACTAATTCTCCCATTGTTCTCTGTATCACGCCACCACAGCCAAAGTGTTAGGACACAAGTGAGTGCTGGGCCAAACATGGTTTTACCTGAATGGACGCTGAATGGAGGTATTGATGCTGAATGGAGGTATTTTGTTATCTCAAGTGGATACCATTATTCTCATGACAGATTTTAACACACCACAGCTGTTGCTGTTACATACTCAGCCAGCATATTCATCAAAGGATTTAAAGATCAGCTCTCACCTTTTTTACAGAAACAGACATCTCTTCAGATGGCGTAAGACTTGGTTACATATGTTTGCTTATTACAGCAAACTTTTGAAAAGTCGTGTTTGCCAACATTCTATGGAGCAATCACGCTGCTCCCCACATTGTCACGTCCTGACCTTAGTTCCTTTTGTATGTTTCTATTTTAGTTTGGTCAGGGCGTGAGTTGGGGTGGGCATTCAATGTTTTTGTTCTATGTTTGGTATTTCTATGTGTTTGGCCTGGTATGGTTCCCAATCAGAGGCAGCTGTCAATCGTGGTCTCTGATTGAGAGCTGTACTTAGGTAGCCTGTTTTCCCACTCTTGTTTGTGGGTGGTTGTTTTCTGTCTAGGGTATGTCACCTTGCAGAACTGTTTTGTTTCTTTTATTCACTTTGTTATTTTGGTTTTGTGTGTTCAGTTAATAAATTAACATGGACACTTACCACGCTGCGCATTGGTCCGATATTTCATACTCGTCCTCAGATGACGAAGAAGAGTTTCGTTACACACATATACAAACATTTGCCATAAACAATATTACAGCTTGTTACTGATCTGAATAGCTCAGAAAATGTATAATAATGATTATAAAATAATCTCGTTCTCTCTCTTCTTGTCAGTGAGTTGATTTATGGGTTTTATGGGAACCACAAGGTGAAACACATTCCTTCTCTACGCCCTACCGCTGCCATTTTCTCTGTGGGTGTTTTTGTTTTGTTTCGTGGTCACGGTTGAATGGGAACTGAACAGGAGTGGTGATTAAGATTCAGGCTTATTGAATTTCACACTTCTCAAATGTAGATTTATTGCCCCGTAAGAGGTGGCCTGGCTGTCTGGCTGCTTTGTTTCTTTACTGAGGACGTTGAAACAACAAATAATGATTAGCAGGTAGAATAACTCTCCTAATTAGCCTTGAAAAGTACCCTAGGAAGTCCTACAGGAGGAGAAGCTTGTAGGTTGCCTATATATTCACTGCCTTAGACCAGTGTATCCCAACCCTGGTGTTCATGTACCCCTAACAGTACATATTTTTATTGGTACTCTGGACAAGCACCCCTGATTAATCTTGTCAACTAATCATCAACACCTCAACTAGTTAAATGAGGTATGTTTGTCAAAGGCTACAATGAAACTGTGTACTGTTGGGGGTGCTCGGGGACCAGGGCTGGGAAACACTGCTTAGACTATTTATTAGACCTGCTGCAGCAATTTACTTTTCCTAAGCGGAAAATAACATCACCTACCACAGATGCAGTGTGATTTGCTTGTGCCATGTGAAACAAATTATGAATTAGATAAGGTTGGGCAGCGTCTATCAACGAGTACAGCATACGTATATACTGTACTCTATATCATCGACTGTATCCTTATGTAATACATGTATCACTAGCCACTTTAAACTATGCCACTTTGTTTACATACTCATCTCATTTGTACATACTGTACTCGATACCATCTACTGTATCTTGCCTATGCTGCTCTGCACCATCACTCATTCATATATCCTTATGTACATATTCTTTATCCCCTTACACTGTGTACAAGACAGTAGTTTTGGAATTGTTAGTTAGATTACTTGTTATTACTGCATTGTCGGAACTAGAAGCACAAGCATTTCGCTACACTCACATTAACATCTGCTAACCATGTGTATGTGACAAATAAAATTTGATTTGATTTGATTTGATAATCATCCTATCTGTAAAAAGGTCTAACCTGAAACCTCCTCCTAATGGCATTACCTTGGAGACCATAATTTGGTTTCAGATGTGAGGAGGCGGAAATAGACATGGGAGTGAAGGTTGTGACGTGTTTTAGAAGCAATTCAATGAACATCAGCACTCTAACCAGCAGTAAATGTATTTTTATTTTACCTTTATTTAACTAGGCAAGTCAGTTAAGAACAAATTCTTATTTTCAATGACGGCCTAGGAACAGTGGGTTAACTTTCTGTTCAGGGGCAGAATGACAGATTTGTACCTTGTCAGCTCGGGGATTTGAACTTTGCGGTTACTAGTCCAATGCTCTAACCACTAGGCTACCCTGCCGCCCCAATAGCAACGGTGTGAGGGTACCTCCCACTGAAATTAGCACAATTTTGTAACGATGGTCTGGGTTCCCTAGAAAACCATACATGGAAGAATCCGGATGGCGAAACCGGGCAACAAAACAGGTGGTGGCTAATTGGGAAAATCCATACTGTGTTTGCAAATATTCATGTAAATGCAAAGTGCATACACATCGGCCTACACCTGCAACATGCTATGCACACACACACACACACACACACTTGTGTAAACAGTGGTGTATGGATATACATTACCAGTCAAAAGTTTGGACACAACTACTCATTCAAGATTTTTTCTTAATTTTTTCTTTTTTTCTACATTGTAGAATAATAGTGAAGACCTCAAAACTATGAAATAACACATATGAAATCATGTAGTAAACAAAAGAGTGTTAAACTAATCCTTTTATATTCTTCAAAGTAGCCACCCTTTGCCTTGATGACAGCTTTGCACACTCTTGGCATTCACCAGCTTCACCTGGAATACTTTTCAAACAGTCTTGAAGGAGTTCCCACATATGCTGAGCACTTGTTGGCTGCTTTTCCTTCACTCTGCGGTCCAACTCATCCCGAACATTCTCAATTGGGTTGAGGTTGGGTGATTGTGGAGGCCAGGTCATCTGATGCAGCACTCCATCACTCTCCTTCTTGGTCAAATAGCCCTTACACCACCTTGAGGTGTGTTGGGTCATTGTCCTTTTGAAAAACAAACAAATTATAGTCCCACTTAGCTCAAACCAGATGGGATGGCGTATCGCTGCAGAATGCTGTGGTAGCCATACTGGTTAAGTGTGTCTTGAATTATAAATAAATCACAGACAGTGTCACCAGCAAAGAACCCAGACACCATCACCTCCTCCTCCATGCTTCACGGTGGGAACCACAGATGCGGATATCTGTTCACCTACTCTGCGTCTCACAAAGACACAGCGGTCAGAATCAGATTTCCACCGGTCTAATGTCGATTGCTCGTGTTTCTTGGCCCAAGCAAGTCTCTTCTTCTTATTGATGTCCATGAAGGCCTGATTCACGCATTCTCCTTTGAACAGTTGATGTTGAGGTGTGTCTGTTACTTGAACTCTGTGAAGCATTTATATGGGCTGCAATTTCTGAGGCTGGTAACTCAAATTAACTTACAGCAGTGTCTTTCTGGGTAAGTCTCTAAGAGCTTTGCAAACCTTGATTGGAATATTTGCTCATTTTTATTTTGTCAAGTTGGTTGCTCTGTCTAGTTGGTTGTTGATCATTGCTAGGCAACAATTTGCAATTCTTGCCATAGCTTTTCAACCCGAAATTAAGTCTAAACTGTAATTAGGTTACTCGTCATTTTGGTAAGCAACTCAAGTGTATATTTGACCTTGTGTTTTAGGTTATTGTCTTGTTGAAAAGGTGAATTTGTCACACAGTGTCTGTTGGAAAGCAGACTGAACCAGGTTTTCCTCTTGCCTGTGCCTAGCGCTAATTCATTTGTTTTTATCCTAAGAAACTCCCTAGTCCTTGCCGATGACAAGCATACAGCCACCACCATGCTTGAAAATATAAAGAGTGGTACTCAGTGATTTGCCCCTAAAATAACGCTTTGTATTCAGGACAGAATGTACATTTCATTTCCACTTTTCTTGCAGTTTTACATTAGTGTCTTATTGCAAACAGGCTTCTTTCTTTTCACTTTGTAATTTAGGTTAGTATTGTGGAGTAACTACAATGCTGTTGATCCATCCTCCATTTTCTCCTATATGAGACATTTTGTAACGGTTTTAAAATCACCTTTGGAATAATGGTTTAATCCCTGAACGGTTTCCTTCCTCTCCGGCAACTGAGTTAGGAATGACGCCTGTATCTTTGTAGTGACTGGGTGTATTGAAAGCATAATTGAAAACTTCCCCTCGCTCAACGGGATATTCATTGTCCGTGTTTTTTTACCCATTTTTACCCATCCTCCCTGGTCTTTGTTAATTGTATGGGTGTGGTACAGAGATGAGGTAGTCATTCAAAAATCATGTTAAACAATATTATTGCACACAAGGTGAGTCCATACAACTTATTAAGCGACTTGTTAAGCAAATGTTTATGCCCGAACCTACAGTGCCTTGCGAAAGTATTCGGCCCCCTTGAACTTTGCGACCTTTTGCCACATTTCAGGCTTCAAACATAAAGATATAAAACTGTATTTTTTTGTGAAGAATCAACAATAAGTGGGACACAATCATGAAGTGGAACGACATTTATTGGATATTTCAAACTTGTTTAACAAATCAAAAACTGAAAAATTGGGCGTGCAAAATTATTCAGCCCCCTTAAGTTAATACTTTGTAGCGCCACCTTTTGCTGCGATTACAGCTGTAAGTCGCTTGGAGTATGTCTCTATCAGTTTTGCACATCGAGAGACTGAAATTTCTTCCCATTCCTCCGTGCAAAACAGCTTGAGCTCAGTGAGGTTGGATGGAGAGCATTTGTGAACAGCAGTTTTCAGTTCTTTCCACAGATTCTCGATTGGATTCAGGTCTGGACTTTGACTTGGCCATTCTAACACCTGGATATGTTTATTTTTGAACCATTCCATTGTAGATTTTGCTTTATGTTTTGGATCATTGTCTTGTTGGAAGACAAATCTCCGTCCCAGTCTCAGGTCTTTTGCAGACTCCATCAGGTTTTCTTCCAGAATGGTCCTGTATTTGGCTCCATCCATCTTCCCATCAATTTTAACCATCTTCCCTGTCCCTGCTGAAGAAAAGCAGGCCCAAACCATGATGCTGCCACCACCATGTTTGACAGTGGGTATGGTGTGTTCAGGGTGATGAGCTGTGTTGCTTTTACGCCAAACACAACGTTTTGCATTGTTGCCAAAAAGTTCAATTTTGGTTTCATCTGACCAGAGAACCTTCTTCCACATGTTTGGTGTGTCTCCCAGGTGGCTTGTGGCAAACTTTAAACGACACTTTTTATGGATATCTTTAAGAAATGGCTTTCTTCTTGCCACTCTTCCATAAAGGCCAGATTTGTGCAATATACGACTGATTGTTGTCCTATGGACAGAGTCTCCCACCTCAGCTGTAGATCTCTGCAGTTCATCCAGAGTGATCATGGGCCTCTTGGCTGCATCTCTGATCAGTCTTCTCCTTGTATGAGCTGAAAGTTTAGAGGGACGGCCAGGTCTTGGTAGATTTGCAGTGGTCTGATACTCCTTCCATTTCAATATTATCGCTTGCACATTGCTCCTTGGGATGTTTAAAGCTTGGGAAATCTTTTTGTATCCAAATCCGGCTTTAAACTTCTTCACAACAGTATCTCGGACCTGCCTGGTGTGTTCCTTGTTCTTCATGATGCTCTCTGCGCTTTTAACGGACCTCTGAGACTATCACAGTGCAGGTGCATTTATACAGAGACTTGATTACACACAGGTGGATTGTATTTATCATCATTAGTCATTTAGGTCAACATTGGATCATTCAGAGATCCTCACTGAACTTCTGGGGAGAGTTTGCTGCAATGAAAGTAAAGGGGCTGAATAATTTTGCACGCCCAATTTTTCAGTTTTTGATTTGTTAAAAAAGTTTGAAATATCCAATAAATGTCGTTCCACTTCATGATTGTGTCCCACTTGTTGTTGATTCTTCACAAAAAAATACAGTTTTATATCTTTATGTTTGAAGCCTGAAATGTGGCAAAAGGTCGCAAAGTTCAAGGGGGCCGAATACTTTCGCAAGTTACTGTATTTAGGCTTGCCATAACAAATGGTTTGAATTCATATTGACTCAAGACATTTCAGCTTTACATGTTTAATTACACCGAAGAAAAATATAAACGCAACATTCAACAATTTCAAAGATTTTACTAAGTTACAGTTAATTTAATTTAAAGGAAATCAGTCAATTTAAATAAATTCACTAGCCCCACTCTATGGATTTCACATGACTGGGAAAACAGATATGCATCTGTTGATGACAGACACCTTTAAAAAAAATGGTAGGGGCGTGGATCAGAGAACCAGTCGGTATCTGCTGTGACCACCATTTGCCTCATGCAGCGTGACACATCTCCTTCACAAAGAGTTGATCAGGCTGTTGATTGTGGCCTCTGGAATATTTCCCCACTCCTCTTCAATGGCTGTGCAAAGTTACTGGATATTGAAAGGAACTAAATCAAGCTATCGTAGACATCAATCCAGAGCATCCCAAACATGCTCAATATGTGACATGTCTAGTGAGCATGCAGGCCATAGAAGAACTGGGATATGTTCAGCTTCCAGGAATTTTGTACAGATCCTTGCGACATGGAGTCGTGCATTATCATGCTTAAACATGAGGTGATGGCGGCGGATGAATGGCACGACAATGGGCATCAGGATCTCATCACGACATTCCAATTGCTTTAGATAAAATGCAATTGCTATCGTTGTCCGTAGCTTTTGCCTGCCCATACCATTGCCCCAACGCCACCACTGCTCACCCACACAACGCCATCCACGCTGTCTGCCATCTGCCCGAAAAGTTGAAAACGGAATTCATCTGTGAAGTCACACTTCTTCAGCGTGCCAGTAGCCAACGAAAGTGAGCACATTTGCCCACTGAAGTCAGTTACGATGCCAAACTGTAGTTAGTTGAAGACCCTGGTGACAACAGCAGCTTCCCTGAGACAGATTCTGACAGTTTGTGCACAAATTATTTGGTTGTGCAAACCCACAGTTTCATCCGCTGTCTGGGTGGCTGGTCAGACTATCCCGCAGGTGAAGAAGCTGGATTTGGAGGTCCTGGGCTAGCGTAGTTACACGTGGTCTTCGGTTGTGAGGCTGGTTGGACTTACTGCCAAATTCTCTAAAACAATTTTGTCATGGTAGAGAACCACCCTTGCTGTCTCTGCCTCTGGCTGATTCCCCTCTCTCCACTGGGATTCTCTGCCTCTAACCCTATTACGGGGGCTGAGTCACTAGCTATCTGTTGCTCTTCCATGCCGTCCCTAGGAGGGGTGCGTCACTTTGAGTTGGTTGAGTCACTGACGTGATCTTCCTGTCCGGGTTGGCGCCCCCTCGGGTTCATGCCGTGGGGGAGGTCTTCGTGGGCTATACTCTGCCTTGTCTCAGGGTAGTAGGTTGGTGGTTGAAGATATCCCTCTATTGGTGTGGGGGCTGCGCCTTGGCAAAGTGGGTGGGGTTATATCCTGCCTGTCTGGCCCTGTCCGGGGGTGTTGTCGAACAGGGCCACAGTGTCTCAGCTCCCTCCTGTCTCAGCCTCCAGTATTTATGCTGCAGTAGTTTATGTGTCGGGGGGCTAGGGTCAGTCTGTTAAATCTGGAGTATTTCTCATGTCTTGTCCGGTGTCCTGTGTGGATTTAAGTATGCTCCCTCTAATTCTCTCTCTCTTTTTCTCTCTCTCTTCTCTTTCTCTTTTCCCGGAGGACCTGAGCCCTAGAACCATGCCTCAGGACTACCTGGCCTGATGAGTCCTTGCTGTCCCCAGTCCACCTGGTCATGCTGCTGTTCCAGTTCCAACTGTTCTGCCTGCGGCTATGGATCCCTGACCTGTTCACTGGACGTGCAACCTTGTCCCGGACCTGCTGTTTTGGACTCTCTCTCTACCGCACCTGCTGTCTCTAACTCTGATTGATCGGCTATGAAAAGCCAACTGACATTTACTCCTGAGGTGCTGACCCTTTGCACCCTCTACAACCACTGTGATTATTATTATCTGACCCTGCTGGTCATCTATGAACATTTGAACATTTTGGCCATGTTCTGTTATTATCTCCACCCGGCACAGCCAGAAGAGGACTGGCCACCCCTTAGAGCCTGGTTCTTCTTCCTAGGCTCTGGGCTTTCTAGGAAGTTTTTCCTAGCCACTGTGCTTCTACATATGCATTGCTTGCTGTTTGGGTTTTTAGGATGGGTTTCTGTACAGCACTTTATGACATCGGCTGATGTAAAAAGGGCTTTATGAATAAATGTGATTGACTGAACATTAAATTATTTGGCAACAGCTCTGATGGACATTCCTGCTGTCATCGTGCCAATTGCACACTCCCTCAAAACTTGAGACATCTGTGGCTTTGTGTTGTGTGACAATACTGCACATTTTAGAGTGTCCTTTTATTGTCCCCTGTGTAATGGTCATGCTGTTTAATCAGCTTCTTGACATGCCACACCTGTGGATCGATTATCATTTTATTTTTTCTTATTTGTTTGGCCATTCCCCCCCATCTTTTGATTTTTCATGCACATTCCACACATATTTTACATACATGGCTCTTTTTTTCACAGTAGTTACATATCAAAAATAAAGTAATTTGACATACACCTGGATAGATAGCAATTATACATTATACATTGTGTTTTCAGTCATAACTATTACAGAATATGAGTTCAGCTACTCAGTCCATCCCACCTAGTTCCGTAAAATGCCCTCTTATGATTTCCATGTGCCTTATATTTTTCAACTTGCTGTGATCTTTCACATAAATTCTGAACCTTTCTAATCGCATGGTATCAACAGACTTTAAGTGAAAGACAAATATTTTTACTAAAAGTATTATTGTATTGTTGATAGATTGACTATGGCTTTCCAAATCTCCCAACAGTGGTATTTTTAGGGTTAATTTTAGATAAATGTTCTAGCAGGTTCGTGCTCTACAACATCCATAGAGTATGACCCTACCTCACACAGGAAGCAGCACAGGTCCTAATCCAGGCACTTGTCCTCTACCGTCTGGACTACTGCAACTCGCTGTTGGCTTGGTTCCCCACTTGTGTCATCAAACCCCTGCAAATTATTCAAAACGCTGAAGTCCGCCTGGTTTTCAACCTTCCTAAGTTCTCTCATGTCACTCCGCTCCTCCGCACACTCCACTGGCTTCCAATCGAAGCTCACATCCACTACAAGACCATGGTGCTAACCTACACAACAGCAAGAGGAACTGCCCCTCCCTACATTCTGTCACCTCAGGTCTCTTGGCCCACCTATGGGAGGGCAGCTCCCACTCAGCCCAGTCCAAGCTCTTCTCTGTCCTGGCACCCAAATGGTGGAACCAGCTTTCCCCTGAAGCTAGGACAGCAGAGTCCTTGCCGATCTTCCAAAAACATCTAAAACTCTAAATCTTCAAACAGTATCTTAAATAATTGACCTCTCACTTCAAATGTGCCTGATTGGTTTATTTATACATTTTCAAGTTCATAACTGTGCACTTTCCTCAAACAATAGCATGGTATTCTTTCACTGTAATTGCTACTCTAAACTGGACAGTGCACTTAGATTAACAAGATTTTAAGCTTTCTGCCCACATAAGATATGTCTATGTCCTGGGAAATTGTCATGTTACTTACAACCTCATTCTAATCACATTAGCCTACGTTAGCTAAACGGGGGGGGGGACAGAAATTCCATAGAGGTTCATTTTACACTATTATTAGGAAAACAATCTTTACAATTAGTGGAAATGGAGGAGACTGAAACGAGAATATGTGACTCATCACCTGAATTCGGGTTGACATTGGATAAAAGTAGAGACTCAGATCTACAAAAAGGTATATCATACAATGCATTTGAGGAAACAATGGGAAAGTAATTCTGCTTTGAAAGTTGATCAACTTGTAAACTCACTTTTGAGAAAACCGTCTTTCAATGTTTTGGTACTATTATTGGAGCCCTTCTTTGTCTACACCCATTCAGCGTTGTTCACACCCTCTTAAGTCTTAGCCCCACCCATTTCTTTAAGGATTGACCCAAGAGTTCTGTACTAACTTGCCACCTACTTCCAGACATCTAAGAGAGAGAGAACAGTTCACTGAACATTACTCGCCCTAGCAGTTATATATTATGTTATATTATGTAGAGTGTTGGTGACTGCAACTGTGCTGGCAGATTGTCCTTTTGAAAATTCAGAGCGTTTCACGTTCAGAGCACACACTGGACGCTCTGGCCAATAAGTAGGGTTGTTTCGAAATCTCTGACCTCACAATGACAGTCAAACACCCAAGCTAACTGGCTAACATTGGCTAGCTACTTCCAAACACATAATGAGAGAACACCCCACTCTGACCATTTTACTCCCCCTAGCAGAGCTGGTTAAGCGGTTTTCATGTTATCCATAGCATTGGTGACTGTAACTGTGCTGCTGGCATCAATTGAATTACGCTTTGTTGCCAATGTTTACTGACACCGGACATATTCAACGGGTGTTGAGCGTTCAAAAATTAATCAGTTATTCTGCGCTATGGCACACTAAGACGAGTCTTTTGTTAAGAAATGTAGCAAGATAGCTAGCTATGTAATCAATGAATCCCAACACATGACATAAGTTAGTGAGCCAGCCAGCTAATGTTAGCTAGCTAGCTAACAGTACACTAACTTGAAATGAAAATACTTTGTCAAAATGAAAGTGGAGTCTTTTGTTGAGATGTAGCTAGCTTAACAATGGACCATAATCACAACTCCACAATGATGCATGAATCTGCAGGTAGATAAACAACCAAGTTCTATGTCTATTACTAGTCCAGCAATTGTGTCTAAGATACGAAGAATAAGATCATACACATAATGTTGGCTAGCGACCCGGCCAGCTAATGTTAGCAAGCTAACAGTATACTTGAAATGAAACCACGTTCTGTCAAAATTAGAAACATGTAACATCTGAAAATACCATCGTCTCCGAAACCCTAGACCCACTCCAATTCGCATACCGCCCCAACAGATCCACAGATGAAGCAATCTCAATTGCACTCTACATTCAACACAGCAGTGCATACGAAGCTCATCAATAACATAAGGACCCTGGGACTAAACACCTCCCTTTGCAACTGGACCTGGACTTCCTGATGGGTGGCCCCCAGGTGGTGAGGGTAGGCAACAACACATCTGCCATGCTGATCCTCAACACCGGGGCCCTTCAGGGGTGCGTGCTTAGTCCCCTCCTGTACTCCCTGTTCACCCACGACTGAGTGGCCATGTACGACGCCAAAACCATCCTTAAGTTTGCTGCCGACACAACAGTGGTTGGCCTGATCACCAACAACAGTGAGACAGCCTATAGGTAAGTGGTCAGAGACCTGGCAGTGTTGTGCCTTTCCCTCAATGTGAGCAAGACAAAGGAGCAGATCGTGGACTACAGGAAAAGGAGGGCCCGAACACACCCCCATTCACATCGATGGGGCTGTAGTGGAGCGGATTGAGAGTTTCAAGTTCCTTTGTGTCCACATCAACAAAAAACTATCATGGTCCAAACACACCAAGACAGTGGTGAAGAGGGCATGACAAAGCCTTCTCCCCCTCAGGAGACTGAAAAGATTTGCCATGAGGTCCAGATCCTCAAAAAGTTCTACATCTGCACCATCGAGAGCATCCTGGCCGGTTGCATAACCTCCTGGTATGGAACTGCTCGGCATCCAACCATAAAGCGCTACAGAGGGTAGTGTTATGGCCCAGTACATCACTGGGGCCAAGCTTACTTCATTCCAGGACCTATATACTAGGCGGTGTCAGAGCAAGGCCGAAAAAATTGTCAAAGACTCCAGTCACCCAAGTCATAGACTGTTCTCTCTGCTACAGAGTGCTCAGTCTAGGTCCAAAAGGCTTCTGCCCCCAGCCATAAGACTGCTGAACAATTAATTAAATGGCAACCTTTACTATTTGCATTGACCCCCCCTTTGTTTTTACACTGCTGCTACTCTCTGTTTATTATCTATGCATTGTCACTTTACCCCTACCTCCATGTACAATTTACCTCAGCTAATCTGTTCCCCCGCATATTGACTTGGTACCACCCCCTGTATATAGTCTCGTTATTGTTATGTTATTACGTTCTTTTTTTTTTAAACTTTAGTTTATTTAGTAAATATTTTCTTAACTCTCTTTACTTAAAACTTCATTGTTGGTTAGGGGCTTGTAAGTAAGCATTAAATCAAATCAAATCAAATCAAATTTTATTTGTCACATACACATGGTTAGCAGATGTTAATGCGAGTGTAGCGAAATGCTTGTGCTTCTAGTTCCGACAATGCAGTAATAACAAGTAATCTAAATACTTGTTGTATTTGGCGCATGTGAACATTTGTATTTTTTTAACTTTTATTTGATGTGGTCTGCGGTTGCGAGGCTGGCTGGACGTATTGCCGAATTCTCTAAAACAACGTTGGAGGCAGGTTATGGTAGAAAAATGAACATTCAATTTTCTGGCAACAGCTCTGGTGGACATTTCTGCAGGCAGCATGCCAATTACACGCTCCCTCAAAACTTGAGACATCTGTGGCATTGTCTTGTGACGCATTGTCTTGTGCACATTTTAAAATAGCCTTTTATCGTCCCCAACACAAGGTATGCCTGTGTAATGATCATACTGTTTAATCAGCTTCTTGATATGCCACACTTGTCAAAGGAGAAATGTTCACTAACAGGAATGTAAACAAATTTGTGCACAATTCCAAAACTTTAGAGTGGACGCAGTAGTTTCTCTTTTTGAGTCAGACTTCACAACATGATCAAACATACCATACCGCAGTGGATCACATTTCTAATTTTCTAATGTGTAAAGTGGTGTGGAGATGGGTGGGGAGTTATTTAATTCATACATCATTTCAAAGTCCACAGTTTAGCCAACATGTCTTCTGTAGTTGTTCTGCCTGCCATAACACTTTGAATGATCAGAGGCAAGGACCTTCTCTTTTCACCTCTCTCTCTCTCTCTCTCTCTCTCTCTCTCTCTCTCTCTCTAAAATAATATTTTCTAATTTCAGGAGAACAGAGGTGCGGCTTGTATTGCTGTGCATCTAATGATGTTTATTTTGTGTGAAGGCCGTACCCAAAGATGAAAGAGAGAAAGAGAGAATGGAGGGAGAGAGAAGGCAGAACAGTACAGTGAATTATTATCTCAGATAATCTCAGTGTGTGTGTATGTTTGAGCCTGTGTTTGTGTGTCTGGATTCCCAAGTTGATTTATAATGTATCAAGGCGAGCGCTGGTAAAAACATCACCTCTATAACCAACCCGTCAAAGAAACTGCTAACCTGGTACTTGTCTTGGTGTTGGCCGGATCCAGAGAGGAACAGGGACCCTGTGACACCAATGGGGAACAACAGGCAACACGGCTGCACAAATATTGGTCACCTGGCGGTCTGTCTTCGTGTTGGATATTCTACAGTTCTCAGGAAAGGCCACACAAGAGATTCTGAGAGAGAGAGAAAGAGAGAGAAAGAAAGAGCAGTATCAGGATAAAGGTGAGACCCAGATGCAGACCATGTCGAAGTAACAATGTTTATTATAGCAACAGGGGCAAAGGTACAGGATGGCAGGCAGGCTCAGGGTCAGGTCAGGTAGAGGTCGGTAATCCAGAGGCGGAGCATCGGTACAGGACGGCAGGCAGGCTCATTGTCAGGGGCAGGCAGAGTGGTCAGGTGGGCAGGCTCCTGGTCAGGACAGACAATGGGGAAGATGGGCGACACCTGGAGGGGGGTAGAGACAATCAAATAGACAGGTGAAACAGATCAGGGTGTGACAAGCAGAGCAGTAAAACCAGCTCTCAGCTCAGCTCTTTTATGCGGACCAGATTAACTCTCTCTCTCAGTCCCTCTACTCTCGGTGCGTTTACTGCATTTACCAACAGCAGAGTATCCTGGGGAGAGAGGGAGCATCACCTCCATATATTGGCTTCCTGCTAGTAGCCTCTCGTCTCACATCCATCTCTAAGGATGGTGACCTGATTTGAAGGTTGATCATTAATCAGTAGGTTAACCATGCCTCGGGCTTTGATATCATCCTGCCAGTGTAGGCTATGTAGCCTTCATACAAACAGCTTATCTATCGTATCTACTTATTTCAAAGTGTAGATGAGAAAGTAGTGTTGCAAAATGGTACAGTTCAATAGCAAAGTATGACTCGTGTTCAGCAGAACTTCTGGAGATTACAGTAACCCAGCCCTCACTACTTCCTTATTCTGGTTGGCATTATAGTAGCCAACTCCTGCCCATTCCCTCACATCCTATTTGGAGCGTTGCCAAAGACGTCCTACTGCCGCCACCACAGCATCAGGTGCTTGACCGTAATGTTGATGGCAGCGACTCATCTGTTGCCCAAGATTGGTCCCCATGATGATGGGGAGGTTTTTGTGACAGCTAGACGTCTGGCCGACCATGCTGTCCCTGCCAGGGTTTAGACATGAGCTACAGGCGCACACAGTAGCACAGTGACACAGGGTCACTCACCGTGACTGGTGTGGATCGACGCCTAGCCATCTGGTGATGGTGGCCCCGGAGCAGCTGCCAGTCACTTGGTCTAGGCCGCCTCAGATGCATGCCCTTCCTGCCATGGCCGCCTGCCTGCAAGACATGGTTCTCCACTGGGGCATTCAGACCAGTGGAGAGACTAACACACACACAGGCCTACGTACAAGCACCTGCTCGCACGCATGCACACACACACACACACAAACAAGTTATCGCCTGCCCAGGACCAGGCCCATGGGAGGCCACAAAGCCAACTCTCTCTGTGTTATGTTCACTCACTTCACATGTAGCTGGCCGGCTGGTCACTTTGCTGTTCACAAGATGAATGTTTGTTTGAAAGGATGAATAGATGTGTTGTTACAGCAGACAAGCCTGTGTACACAGCCTCATCAATCCTTTACCTGTCAATCAATGTTCCTCTGAAAGAAATCCCTGATTTGACTGACATTTAACTTTAGCTGCCTTTCGATAAACCACATCAGTGTGGCTGCTGCCTTGCCTTCTTCATATGGACAGACTGAGAGCTAGTGCTTTAGCAGGCTATTTGTTTTGTCTTTCATTTTATTTCATTTTAAGTCAAACCTTTGTCGCAGCGTAGAAGAGAGGCTTTTACATTACATTCAGTCATCTAGCAGACACTCCCATCTGGAGCAACCCACAGGAGCAACCAGAGTCAAGCACCCCGCCCAAGGGCATGTCGACAGATCTCCCACCAAGTCAAATCGGGGACCCGAGTCAGTGACCTATTGGCCACCGGCCCAAGCTCCCAACTGCCAGACACCCAACAATCCAAAATCTCCCCCACAGTTCCCTGAGAGCTGCACCTCATTCATCCATTCATCATTCCCCGACTAAAAATGAAAAATTAAGGAAAACAACAACAGAAAACGACAATGCAAAAACAAAAGACATCAAGGACAACAGAAATCAGCAAGGCCAACTGTACATGTTTGAGTGCATGTGTGGTATTATTTACGTGTTTGTGTGTGTGTGTGTGTGTGTGTGTGTGTGTGTGTGTGTGTGTGTGTGTGTGTGTGTGTGTGTGTGTGTGTGTGTGTGTGTGTGTGTGTGTGTGTGTGTGTGTGTGTGTGTGTTAGTTTGAATGTGAGTGTGTGTGTATGCATTAGTACACGCGTACAAGCACCTGTGCGGCATCAGCCTTTGGCAAACAGGCATTTGATGTAACAATTTCAATCTATCTAATCAAATATAATCCACAGATATTAAGAGTATTAGTATATTAGTAATTGACTGACCAGGTCTCTCCAAATCTCCAAACAATGCTATTTCTAGGGTACATTTTAGACCACCTGAGACCAGAAACAGGCTACCTGAAGGTAACACCAAAAATTGTATATTGATTCTGTGTTCTTGCAACAAAATCTGCAATGCTGCAATGATTGTATCCCACAAATATTCAAAGTTTTGAATCTTGCTTCGTTTTATTTATCATCTCATATCCCCATGTCCAAGATGGCGTAGCAGTGCAGACGTTGTTTGTTTTTCTCCTGTGTACATTTAGTATTTTTTGTATTAAATTTCAATTTATTTTCTTTTTCAATTTATCTCTTTTTCCCTTTTTAAATCAAATATACCTTCCAGCAACCCGCCTCACCCAATGTGATACGGATCGGCTATTTTTAGACCTTATAGTCAGAACCTCCATCAGGAGCTAGCCATCAGAAGCTAACCAGCTAATTAGCTACTAGCTAATTAGCTGCCTTTACCTTTTGCACAGACACCAGCAGCTTTAGCCTGGATAATACTTGCCAGCCTGCCAGTATCGGACTGTTTCCTCCACTACAACCCCGGATTCCTGCTGTAAGCCCTGGACCATTACTCCTGATCATCACAGCTGGCTAGCTTTGAGCCCCGAAGCTAGCTTTGAGCTAGGCCCACCTCCCGTTCTGCTCAGTGATCACTCGGTCACACAGCTGATACCTCCAGAATCCACTACTCCACCGGATCCTTGCCGTAAGACCTTTGTATCGGATCATCGCTGCTAGCTAGCTAGTACCAAGTGGCTATTGTGGCTAACGTCCTTGTCCCAAAGCTAGCAACAGATAGCCACGAGCCAGGCGCATCTCCCGGCTAGCAAACAAAATTACTCCAGGTACAATACCTCTTTTGCCAACTGGCCTGGACCCTTTGTCAACACAGAGCCCTGCCGTTCCATTACGACTGGTCTAGTAATTCCATCTGTTGTGCCCTCAACCAGCCTCTGCCGGACGTCGGGGCAGACGCTTCTACTAGCCCCGGACGGCTAACTTTTTTGAGCGCCGTGTCTCCCGCTTGATAGCGTAGTAATGACTACCCAGCGGCTTCCCTGTTTCATCTATTGCTGTTCACTGGTCCCTATGCCCACTTGGCTACATAACTGATGTCTGCTGGACTGTTCATTAATAAACGGAACTAGTTTATTTTTGTTTATCTGATGGCCCCAGCCTCGAACTCTGGCCCTGTGTGTAGTTAACTGACCCTCTCTGCCCATGCATCGCCATTTTACCTGTCTTACCCGTTGTTGTCTTAGCTAGCTCTCCCAATCAACACCTGTGATTGCTTTATGCCTCGCTTTATGTCTCTCTCTAATGTCAATATGCCTTGTATACTGTTGTTTAGGATAGTTATCATTGTTTTAGTTTGCTGTAGAGCCCCTAGTCCCACTCAACATGCCTCAGATACCTCTTTTGGCCCACCTCCCATACATGCGGTGATCTCACCCAGCATAACTAGTGCGTCCAGTGATGCAACCTCTCTTATCGTCACTCAATGTCTAGGTTAACCTCCACTGTACCCGCACCCTACCATACCGTCTGTACATTATGCCCTGAATCTATCCTACCACGCCCAGAAATCTACTCCTTTTATTCTTTGTCCCCAACGCACTAGACGACTTGTTTTGCTAGCCTTTAGCCGTACCGTCCTCCTACTCCTCCTCTGTTCCTTGGGTGATGTGGAGGTTAACCCAGGCCCTGCGTGTTCCCAGGCGCTCTCATTTGTTGACTTCTGTAACCGTAAAAGCCTTGGTTTCATGCATGTTAACATCAGAAGCCTCCTCCCTAAGTTTGTTTTACTCACTGCTTTAGCGCACTCCAACCCTGATGTCCTTGCTGTGTCTGAACCCTGGCATAGGAAGGCCACCAAAAATTCGGAGATTTCCATCCCCAACTACAACATTTTCCGTCAAGATAGAACTGCCAAAGGGGGAGGAGTTGCAATCTAATGCAGAGATAGTATGCAAAGTTCTGTCATACTTTACAGGTCTATGCCCAAACAATTCGAGCTTCTAATTTAAAAAATCAATCTCTTGAGAAATAAGTCTCTCACTCGCCTGTTATAGACCCACCTCAGCTCCCAGCTGTGCCCTGGACACCATATGTGAATTGATTGCCCCCATCTATCTTCAGAGTTCGTTCTGTTAGGTGCCCTTACCTGGAATATATTTAACACCCTGGCAGTCCTATAATCTAAGCTAGATAACCTCAATCTCACACAAATTATCAAGGAACCCACCAGGTACAACCCTAAATCCGTAAACATGGGCACCCTCATAGATATTATCCTGACCAACTTGCCCTCCAAATACACCTCTGCTGTTTTCAATCAGGATCTCAGCAATCACTGCCTCATTGCCTGCATCCGCTATGGGTCTGCGGTCAAACGACCACCCCTCATCACTGTCAAACGCTCCCTAAAGCACTTCTGCAATCAGGCCTTTCTAATCGACCTGGACCGGGTATCCTGGAAGGATATATCATCCCGTCAGTAGAGGATGCCTGGTCGTTCTTTAAAAGTAATTTTCTCACCATCTTAAATTAGCATGCCCCTTTCAAAACATTTAGAACTAAGAACAGATATAGCCCTTGGTTCCCTTCATACCTGACTGCCCTCGACCAGCACAAAAACATCCTGTGGCGGAATGTACTAGCATCGAATAGTTCCCGCTATATGCAACTTTTCAGGGAAGTCAGGAATCAATACAGGCAGTCAGTCAGGAAAGCAAAGGCTAGCTTTTTCAAACAGAACTTTGCAATAAGCATATCTCTACGGCTTGCATTGCTATCCTCCTGGCTACTCCAACCCCGGCCAACAGCTCCGTACCCCCCGCAGCAACTTGCCCAATCCTCCCCAGTTTCTCCTTCGCCCAAATCCAGATAGCAGATGTTCTGAAAGAGCTGCAAAACCTGGACCCATACAAATCAGCTGGACCCTCTCTTTTTAAAATTATCCGCCGCCATTGTTGCAACCCCTTTTACCAGTCTCTTCAATCTCTCTTTCTTATTGTCCGAGATCCCTAAAGATTGGAAAGCTGCTGCGGTCATCCCCCTCTTCAAAGGGGGTGACACTTCAAAGGGAGTGCATCTCTTGGTCTGTCTGTTTCTTGCTTGTTTGCCAGCCACTTCCAGGGCTGTGTTCTGTGATTTTGTACCTGACAAAAGTGAGACTGAAATAGTTTTATAAACGCCAACGGGCAACGGTGTTAATAAACTGCAACTCGGAAAAGATAACTGCGTCACGCATCAACATGCGTTCATATGCGCGTGCAAGAAATGAAACTTGCGCTTTCCAGCAGCAACCTCTGTGGGGACCAGTCCAGACTATATATGGGCGTGATGGCACTCCTCTTAGGCACACATCATTTTAAAACAAGGCAATGATTATCTAGTCTCTGTCAAGGATTAGTTCCAACTCTGGACTAATTCAAGATGGAAAGCAATGAATTGACATGGACTATTGATTCATATATTGTCACGTTCGTCATAACGATGAGACCAAGGCGCAGTGTGAGATAAATACATTCTTCTTTTATTAAAACGAAGAACACTTAAACAAACTAACAAAATAACAAAACGAACGTGAAGCTATAAACACGAGTGCTGACATGCAAGTACACATAGACAATACAAAAACTAAACCAACCACCCTTGTCACACCCTGACCTAACCAAAACAATAAAGAAAACAAAGATAACTAAGGTCAGGGCGTCCCCCCAAAAGGTGCGTACTCCCGGCCGCAAACCTAAACTTATATGGGAGGGTCTAGGTGGGCATCTAACCTCGGTGGCGGCTCTGGTTCTGGACGCCGCCCCCCCTTCTTTACACTGAGTCCGCTCTTGTATCACTGACCCGTGGATCATCGTTGGAGGTTCTGGACTGCGGATCCTCGCCGTAGACCCCGGGCTGAAGACCCTCGCTGCGTGGATCATCGCCGGATGTTCTGGACTGGGGACCGTCGTTGGAGGCTCCGGACTGTGGCCCGTCATTGGAGGTTCCGGACTGTGGCCTATCGTTGGAGGTTCTGGACTGTGGCCCGTCGTTGGAGGCGCCGGTCTGTGAACTGTCGCCGGACGCTCTGGACAGTGTACTGTCGCCGGACGCTCTGGACTGGATACTGTCGCCGGACGCTCTGGACTGGGTACTGTTGCCGGACGCTCTGGACTGGGTACTGTCGCCGGACGTTCTGGACTGCCGAGGCACACTGTAGGCCTGGTGCGTAGTGCCAGCACTGGTGGTACCGGGCTGGGGACACGCACCTCAGGGCGACTGCGAGGAGCAGGAACAGAGTGTACTGAACCCTGGAGGCACACTGGAGGCCTGGTGCTTGGTGCCGGAACTGGTGGTACTGGGCTGGGGACACGCACCTCAGGGCGTGTGCGGGGGGGAGGAACAGGGCGTACTGGACTGACGAGGCGCACAGTAGGCCTGGTGTGTGGTGCCGGCACTGGTGGTACCAGGCTGGGGACACGCACCTCAGGGCGAGTGCGAGGAGCAGGAACAGGGCGTACTGGACTGACGAAGCGCACAGTAGGCTTGGTGTGTGGTGCCGGCACTGGTGGTACCAGGCTGGGGACACGCACCTCAGGGCGAGTGTGAGGAGCAGGAACAGGGCGTACTGGACCGTGGAGGCGCACTGTAGGCCTGGTACGTGGTGCCGTCACTGGTGGTACCGGGCTGGTGACACGCACCTCAGGGTGAGTGCAGGGAGGAGGAACAGGGCGTACTGGACCCTGGAGGCGCACTGGAGGCCTGGTGTGTGGTGCCGGAACTGGTGGTACCGGGCTGGTGACACGCACCTCAGGGCGAGTGCGGGGAGGAGGCACAGGATACACTGGACCGTGGAGACGCATTGGAGATCAAGAACATAGAGCTGGCTCAATACGTCCTGGCTGGAGGCCCATTCTAGCCCGGCAAATGCGAGGAGCTGGAATAGAGCGCACCTGGCTAGAATAGCGCACTGGAGACACCGTGCGCATCTCTGCATAACAAGGTGCCTGACCAGTTCCCCACGGTAAGCACGAGGAGTTGGCTCAGGTCTCCTACCTGACTCAGCAAATCTCCTCGTGTTCCCGCCCCACAAAAAAAAAATCTTGGTGCTGCCTCTCCGGCTTCAGTGCTAGCCGTGTACCTTCATATCTTCGCTGTTCCTCTATTCTCCTGTATTTCTCCTCGTAGTATCGCCGTTCCGCTTTCACTGCCTCTAACTCCTCCTTAGGACGGCGATACTCCCCCGGCTGTGTCCAGGGTCCTGCTCCATCTAATATCTCCTCCCAGGTCTTAAGTGCTGTTCCTCCTTTTCACGCTGCTTGGTCCTGGTTTGGTGGGTTATTCTGTCACATTCGTCATTACGATGAGACCAAGGCACAGCGTGAGATGAATACATTCTTATTTTATTAAAACGAAGAACACTTAAACAAACTAACAAAATAACCAAACGAACTTGAAGCTATAAACACGAGTGCTGAGATGCAACTACACATAGACAATACAAAAACTAAACCAACCACCCTTGTCACACCCTGACCTAACCAAAATAATAAAGAATACAAAGATAACTAAGGTCAGGGCGTGACATATATTGAATTTAAAATGTTGATTAGCTGGGCATACTGGGCAATATATTTGCACATTTCTCAGTAAATAATAATCATCAAGTATTCAGCCAAGCCATAGTATAAATAGCATTTTATATTTGAAACTCTATAAAAGGAAATCTGGGGGAGCCAGTTTGAATGGGCCTGATGCAGCTGATTAAATTAATAATAGTATTGTTATCTATAATTGTTACGGATACAGGTATCCTGTGTGTGTGTTTCTTTTCTCTCCTTCTCCCCTCCTCACAGGTGGCAATCATCATTCCCAGATCAGTCAGCATGCAGTCATCAATCAGTAGACACACCTCCTCCTGTTTCCATTACCCAATCACATCCCCTTGGTTTGAAAACCCATTCAGTTGGTTCCTCTGTGGCTCTTTCTATTTTCTTTTTCTTTACTTGTCTTCCCATTTCTCCACATTTTCTTCTCTCTCTCTGACTCTCCTTGTACCTTGCTCTCTGTCTTTGTTTCTCTGCCCTCTCGATCTCTCTATCTCTGTCTCGATCTCTCTGTCTCGATCTCTCTCGATCTCTCTCTCTCTCTCTCTCAATCTCTCTCTCGATCTCGATCTCTCTGTCTCTGTGTCTCTCTCAATCTCGATCTCTCTGTCTCTGTCTCGATTCTCTCGATCTCTCTCTCTCGATCTCTCTCTCGATCTCTCTGTCTCTCTGTCGATTTCTCTGTCTCTCTCTTGAGCTCTCTCTCTCTCTGTCTCGATTCTCTCTCTCTCTCTCTCTCTCTCTCTCTGGATTGAGCTGTCTTTTGTTTTTGCAACTACATGTCACTTTGTCCCCACCTGTGGGTATTGTTTTTGTTATGGTGTTTGACTGTTTGTTTGATGGTGGGAAAAGGGGGTACCAAGACAAGTCGCCCATGGGCATGCACTACCCATAGGAATACTTTGTCTAAGAACACTAGATAGAACTGGGCGGACCACCCACTGTATTTTTGGTTAGTTAGCTAGCTGTTCTTAAAGCAGGTAGACTAGCTTAGGGGTGTTTTTGGATACTTATTATTTCTTTCCTTGGGTCCAGCTCAGCCCCTTTTCCTGCCCCCCTTTACCGTGTGTTTAAAATAATAATTTAGTTGTCTGTTGTTTTTTGTTCTCACTGTTGCTTTGTCACTATTATACTTTGCATGAGTTATGTTACGGGTCTCGTTACCATCCCCCTAGACTGCCGGGCCATAGGGATTCGTAACAATAATTTACAGGTGCAATGCTAAGATTGTCAGTAGAGGAGATGCTGGATCATCAGCCAGAACAAGCATGATCCATATCCAGTAATAACACAGACCCAGTACAGCCTGCATCAGCAAATACTAACACAGACCCAGCACTGGCAGCTTCAGCAAGTACTAACACAGACCCAGTACAGCCTGCATCAGCAAATACTAACACAGACCCAGTACTGGCAGCTTCAGCAAGTACTAACACAGACCCAGTACAGCCTGCATCAGCAAATACTAACACAGACCCAGCACTGGCAGCTTCAGCAAGTACTAACACAGACCCAGTACAGCCTGCATCAGCAAATACTAACACAGACCCAGTACTGGCAGATTCAGCAAGTACTAACACAGACCCAGTACTGGAAGCTTCAGCAAGTACTAACACAGACCCAGTACAGCCTACATCAGCAAATACTAACACAGACCCAGTACTGGCAGCTTCAGCAAGGACTAACACAGACCCAGTACAGCCTGCATCAGCAAATACTTACACAGACCCAGTACTGGCAGCTTCAGCAAGTACTAACACAGACCCAAGTGAAGTACAGGCAGCCTCAGCCAGTACTAACACAACCAGAGGTGTACAGCCAGCATCAGATACAAGCAGCTCAGACCCTAACAGAACAGTTGCTGCTCCACCAAATGACCCAGCAGATTGGCCCCCAGTCTTAACAGACGTTATGAGGACTGAGTTAGTGCGCAGAGGTCCATTCATTTTCTTACCCTAAAGACAAATCTAGAAGAGGTTTCCATTCAGGCTTATTACAGAGCTGTCAAATGGGGCAAAGATTACCAGGAGCTGACTTTCATACTCAATCAAAAACAACGCTGTATATTGTTTTTGCTGTTAGCTCATTTCTATAGATGATACAAAATATTAAAGGAAGGCGTGAATGACTGGTCAAATATCAACGCCATTCTGAAACACCATGCGGGTAGTCCTGAACACACAAACAATATGTTTAAGTGGAGAGAACTTGATCTGCGCCCAAGTAGGGGACAGACTCTGGACCAGATACAAATTACAATTTTGGAGGCTGAAAGAAAGAGATGGCGGGATGTCCTTACACGTTTAATAAGTATCACCCAGTCTCTGGCTGAAAGAAACCTAGCATTCAGGGGTTCATCAGACAAACTCTTCTAACCAGATAATGGAAACTTCCTAAAAGGGGTTGAACCACTGGCAAAATTTGACACCGTAATGGAAAATCATCTCAGCAAAATTAAAGATTGAGAGACACATGCTCATTACCTTGGGAAGCGCACACACAATGAGCTGATACAGATTGTGAGTGACAGGAAGCAATAGTCACTCAAGAAAGAGACTCAAAGTACTTCACCATTATCTTGGACTATACACCTGACATTAGTCAGAGATCAAAGAGCACTTCCTCGGCTTTGTGAATGTTGAGGTTGCAACAGGCTTGAATCTGTCCACTGTCATTTTAAATAAGCTGAACGAGCTGAATATTCTATTTGAAGATTGCAGAGGGCAAGCTTATGAAAATGTGGCTAACGTGAAGGGCAAGCACCAAGGAGCACAAAAAAAAAGAGCCGAGCCGTGTTAGTCCCATGTGGAGCACATACTCTAAACCTTGTCATTGAAGATGCTGCCTAATCTTCAAAAGATGCAGTTGGGTTTTTTGGGGGCATGTGCAAAAGCTCTACACCTTCTTTTCAGCTGGCACATAAAGATGGAGTGCTTTGAAGAAACACATGAACATAACCGTGAAGTCATGGAATGACACAAGATGGGAGAGTAGGCTCCAAAGTGTTCATGCAAACAGGCATCAGGCTTCTGAGGTTCGGGGGGCATTACTGGATGCCAGATAGACGATCAACGATCCTGTGGCCAAAGTGGAGGCACAAGCACATGCAGAGGAAGTTGTGTCCTACCGCTTCTTGATTTGCTGTGTCGTATGGTGTGAGATACTGACAATGACAAACAAGGTGAACAAGCTCTTCCAATCCGCCTCAGTGCAGTTGGATATCGCAGTGAATTTAATCTCAAATGCAAAGGCCTCCCTCACTACATACCGGGAAACTGGATTCTCTGAGGCCCAGACAACAGCCAAAAGCATTTGTGAGAAATGCATGTGGTGGCTGTTCTGAAAGCGAAGAGACTGAGTAACAACAAGAGGCACTTAAGCTATGAGGCTACTGATGAACCAGTGACTGATGCACTGAAATACCTTGAAGTCAACTACTACAACATTGTGGTCAACTCTGCTGTGACATCCATGGATGAGAGATTTGAAACACTCAACAAGGTGAAAACTAAATATGAAGTGCTGCTGCTCTGGCCATCATAAGTATAAATCATGATGTGGGGAAACACGTGTCCTATGATGACGACATTATTGATGATTTTGCCTCAAGAAGGTGCAGAAGATGAATATTTTGATGGCAAGATTTTAATTCAAACATTCAAATGTTTACAGACTTAGTAATATTTCAGATTGTATGGCTCAAGTGCATTTGTGTAAATGACTGCTTAACTAACTATATGACATACTTTCTCAATTTCTTCCAGACAGTCCAGATAGACTGGTGCCCATGCTGATGCTGAAAATGCCCAGGCTGTAGAGGAAACCAAAGCTAATCACACAGCTGTATAGGTTTTGTTTGACTATTTTAAGACATATAGCTGCAGCCACAGCCTATGGGCTTATGTTTACATTGTATAGACAAAGCTAATTGTATAATATTGTGAGGACTGGACTAATTACCAGGCAGCAGAGCCAAAGCTCCATGTTATATTTGTTTATTTTCTACTTTTTATATTTCTACAATTTCTTATTTATGTTAATGTTAATATTCACTTATCTTAATATTCTAGAAAAAATAATCTATTCAATAAATATTGTTTGTTTATACCTCATTCTGTTCTGTATAGGTCTACTTATTCTTAGACAGACAGATGGAGCAAACTGTTTTAAAGGAGGGGGGATTACCAAGTGCTCCCACTACAATGTAGTGGGAGCACTTGGGTGTCAGGTGTGACTGTGTGGCAATGGCAAATGGTTTACATGGCTCACGGGTCAGGTAGGAGGGGCCCTTAGCATCATTTTTCTTAGGGCCCCAGGGAGGTCAGGAACGGCTCTGATAGTCTCCCATCGTTAAAGATTTGATCGTTTGTTGTCTGTAAATTCATCAGATTGGTATAAATATGTGTGGATCATCCTGATTTGGACCATATAGATTAATGAGCCAAATAAATGTTTCATCCACTTTCATGTTCAAAAGGGTTTGTTAAATAATATAATCACACCTTTTGAGTTCCTTTGTCCTTGGTACCTTTTTCCACACAACTTCATATAAAGATGTAGAGTGAGTTTCCTGTAAACAGTGTATGTTATATCAATAAAATTTCAATCAATCAATCAAATGTATTTATAAGGCCCTTTTTACATCAGCCGATGTTACCTGTCCCCACCTAAACGTCTTCTGATGACAACAAACACACACAGCCTATAAAGATTTAGCAGAAGTTGATCTGCAGATTGTAGGAAATTGTTGAATATTAGATTGTAGGGTGTATATTAGAATGGCAGTAATACTTGCCATATTTTAGAGTTGGGAAGAAGCAGTATTAAACAAGGATGCCCCTTTGACACTAAAATTATTGTTCACTGTCGAGTTGCACCACAATTGTTCATTATTATCATTGCACCATTAACTTGGAGTTACCGTCATCTTGAAGTTAGAAGTTAGAACTTGAAACTTGAAGTTATAGTCATCATTACAGCAGACTATCTAAATTCTAATCTAAGTTCTGAGGGTGCATCCCAAATAGCACCCTCTCAAATAGCACCCTTTTTCTGTTATAGACCCCTACCCTATGGGCCATGGTCAAAAGTAGTGCACTATATTGGAAATAGGGGGCCATTTGGGACGGGCACTAAATCCCAGCCTCAGTAGTACTCAGTAGTTGGTTTCGGGGGTTGTAGTGAGGTTGACATGGGGATGTTTTGATTGTATTCATAAAGTGTTTTAGAGTAAAAGTGCTGATCAAGGATCAGTTTTGCTTTTACATGGACAAGGGGGACCTGATCCTGGATCAGCACTCTTACTCAGAGACGCTTTATGAATATGGGCCAAGAGATCTGTATCTCCACTGATCCTGATCTGGAAACTACCCAGTGTTTAATTACACCCAGGTATGACTAACTCTAGGGGACTTTTGAATTGTTAAAATACTTTTCGAAGATACATGTATTGAATGAACTTTACCCATCCTACCAGCCGTTTCAGCTGGGGTGCAGCATGTTTACTATTTTGATAAACCTCACAGGGTTCGACCCTTATGTTTGTGGTTGGTAATCAATATACAGTACATTGAGTTGCACGTCACGGCTAAGGATGTTGACAAACTAACAACCACTGTGTCCGTAAAATGTATATAGGTTCAGAACTTTTGTGAAACAACACAGTTGAAAAATATATGGCCAAAAGAAATCAAAACTGGATCATTTTCAGAGATAGATGGGAGGGGCTGAGGGTAGCTGAATGATGGGACAAAAAAAAGAAAGAAGATAACTGTTGTAAAATTTACTGTGTCCGTAAAATGTGTATGTATAAGCTGGAAGTAGAAGCCTGTTGTTGTCCATTAGTTTAATCCAATTAGGGGAGGGGTGTAGGGTTAGGGGAAAATAAAGGAAAATATATCAAATATAAATATATTTTATATATGGGGGATTGGAAATGATGCAGACAATTACATTGATGGAAGCCACAATATATCTGCAATATTAAATGTAACAAAACTCGGTTTATAGCAAACACAACAGAGAACAATGCTCAGTAGACCGCTAATTTGTGATTTGCCGCCTGGATTCGGTCTTATTTAGCTAAATTTGAAATAGGGTTTTTACATTGGTAAAAAGTAGAAACTCGGGGCTACAACATGGTATGTCATATACTGCATTTTTGAGGAACAAGTAATTCTGCTTTGAAAGATGATAAACTTGAAAACTCGCTTTTGAGAAAAGGGCCGTTGAATGTTTTGGTACCTATTGGAGAGCTCTCCTTTGTCTACACCCATTCAGCATTGTTCACACCCTCTAAACCCAGCCCCACCCATCTCTTTAAAGATTCACATGTGAGGTCATGTGCTAAACAGTGAGTAGTGTAGTAAAGATTAAGATTAAAAGTGGTAGTAGCCTACAATAAGGAAAACATATTTAATAAATATTAGATGATGCTTACCCAGACACACTTGTCTAAATGGATGGGTCATGTGAAAGAAATGCTTTAATCTCCTGCCACATCCAGTGGTAGAAAAAGTACTAAATTGTCATACTTGAGTAAATGTAAAGATACCTTAATAGAAAACTTAAAGTCACCCAGTAAAATACTACTTGAGTAAAAGTCTAAAACTATTTGGTTTTAAAAATACACTAAACTCAACATTTAGGACTTGATACTTGATACTTGACGGTCTTGACTTGAGACTTGACTTGGACTTGCCTGTCTTAACTTGGGACTTGACTTGGGACTTGAGTGCTAAGACTTGAGACTTACTTGTGACTTGTAAAACAATGTCTTGGTCCCACCTCAGGTGGTAGGTCATTAGTAAGGCTTGAAAAAAGTAAGGAGCATTGGAAGTTGCCCTGGGGAATGCCTGAGTCTGCCTGGATTATGTTGGAGAGGCATCCATTAAAGAACACCCTCTGTGTTCTGTGAGACAGGTAACTCTCGATCCACAATATAGCAGGTGATGTAAAGCCATAACACATACATTTTTCCAGCAGCAGACTATGATCGATCATTTCAAAAGCAGCACTGAAGTCTAACAAAAGAGCTTCCACAATCTTGTTATTATCCTTCAACCAATTGTCAGTAATTTGTGTAAGTGCTGTACATGTTGAATGCCCTTCCCTAATAGCGTACTGAAAATCTGTTGTTCAAAATCAAATCAAATCAAACTTTATTTGCCACATGCTCCGTATACAACAAGTGTCGACTTTACCGTGAAATGCTTACTTACAAGCCCTTAACCAACAGTGTAGTTCAAGAAGGAAAAAATATTTACCAATTAGGCTAAAATAAAAAGTAATCATAAAAAGTAACACAATAAGAATAACAATAACGAGGCTATATACAGGGGGCACCGGTACCGAGTCAGTGTACAGGGGTACAGGCTAGTTGATGTAATATGTACATGTAGGTGGGGGCGAAGTGACTATGCATAGGTAACAATGTAAATTGTCCGGTGGCGGTTGTTATGAATTGTTCAGCAGTCTAATGGCTTGGGGGTAAAAGCTGTTGAGGAGCCTTTTGGTCCTAGACTTGGTGCTCCGGTACCATGTGGTAACGGAGTAAACAGTCTATAACTTGGGTGACTGGAGTGTCTGACAATTTTATGGGCTTTCCTCTGACACCACCTATTATATAGGTCCTGGATGGCAGGAAGCATGGCCCCAGTGATGTACTGGGCCATTCGCACTACCCTCTGTAGCGCCTTGCGGTCAGATGCCGAGCAGTTGCCATACCAGGCAGTGATGCAACCGGTCAGGATGCTCTCGATTGTGCAGCTTTGTGGATTTGGCGGCCCATGCCAAATCTTTTCAGCCTCCTGAGTGGGAAAGGGTTTTGTCATGCCCTCTTCACAACTGTCTTGATATGTTTGGGCAATGATAGTTTGTTGGTGATGTGGAACTTGAAACTCTCAACCCGCTCCACTACAGCCCCATCGGTGTTAATAGGTGTGTGTTCCTCCCGCCTTTTCCTGTAGCACCACACTGAGAGTTCTCTGACCTCTCATCATTGTCGGTGATCAGGCCAACCACTGTTGTGTCGTCAGCAAACTTAATGATGGTGTTGGAGTCGTGTTTGGCCATGCAGTCATGGGTGAACAGGGAATACAGGAGGGGACTAAGTACACACCCCTGAGGGGCCCAAGAGTTAAGGATCAGCGTGGCAGATGTGTGGTGGCAGAGTGAGGTGTTTAGTCCCAGAGACCTTAGCTTAGTTATGAGCTTCGTGGGAACTATGGTGTTGAGCTGTTGTAGATGAACAGCATTCTCACATAGGTGTTCCTTTTGTCCAGGTGAGAAAGTGCAGTGTGGAGTGCGATTGAGATTGTGTCATCTGTGGATCTGTTGAGGCGGTATGCGAATTGGATTTTGTCTACGGTGTCCGGGAGGATGTTGTTGATGTGAGCCATGTCCAGCCTTTCAAAGCACTTCATGGCTACCGACGTGAGTGCCACAGAGCGGGAATCATTTAGGCAGGTTACCTTCACACAGGGACTATGGTGGTCTGCTTGAAACATGTGGGTATGGGGCCTCCCGGGTGGAGCAGTGGTTAAGGGCGCTGTACTGCAGCGCCAGCTGTGCCATCAGAGTCCCTGGGTTCGCGCCCAGGCTCTGTCGCGACCGGGAGGTCCGTGGGGCGACGCACAATTGGCCTAGCGTCGTCCGGGTTAGGGAGGGATTGGTCGGTAGGGATCTCCTTGTCTCATCGCGCACCAGCGACTCCTGTGGCTTTATCCAAAGATTATCCAAAGAGATTATAAAGATTTTCACCTCTCTAGGGTATGTGGGACGTTAGCGTCTCAAGCGTCTCTCAACATCCAGTGAGATTGCAGAAATACTTATTATAAAAATTCAGAAAAGATACATACTATTTTACATAGGTTTAAAGATGAACTTCTTGCGAATCCAACCACGGTGTCAGATTCTTTAAATCATACCTTACGATTATTTGAGAACATCGCCCAGCAGACAAATCATTACAAACAGTAACCAGCCAAGTAGAAGAGTTACACAAGTCAGAAATAGAGATAAAATTAATCACTTACCTTTGATGATCTTCATATGGTTGCACTCAGAAGACATTCATTTATTCAATAAATGTTCCTTTTGTTCGATAAAGTCTCTCTTTATATCCGGAAACTTCCGTTTTGTTTGCGCATTTTCTTCAGTAATCCACAGGCTCAAACGCAGTCACAACAGGCAGACAAAAAAATCCTAATTGTATCCATAAAGTTCATAGAAACATGTCAAACAATGTTTATATTCAATCCTCAGGTTGTTTTTAGCCTAAACAATCGATAATATTTCAACCGGACAATAACATCAATATAAAAGCTAAACAAGAAAGGCACTCTCTCTGTCGCGCGCTTGAAAAAGCTCTGTGACACGGCAGGGTCCACCTATTCAGACTGCTCTTACTCCCTAATTTTTCAGAACAGAAGCCTGAAACAATTTCCAAAGACTGTTGACATCTATTGGAATGCATAGGAACTGAAATTTGAGTCCTAAGTCAACAGATACTGTAATGGCATTGATTAGAAAACTACTAACAAACAAAAAAATCCTACTTCCTGAATGGATTTTTCTCAGGTTTTCGCCTGCCAAATCAGTTCTGTTATACTCACAGACACTATTGTAACAGTTTTGGAAACTTTAGAGTGTTTCTATGTAAATCTATCAATTACAGTGCCTTGCGAAAGTATTCGGCCCCCTTGAACTTTGCGACCTTTTGCCACATTTCAGGCTTCAAACATAAAGATATAAAACTGTATTTTTTTGTGAAGAATCAACAACAAGTGGGACACAATCATGAAGTGGAACGACATTTATTGGATATTTCAAACGTTTTTAACAAAACAAAAACTGAAAAATTGGGCGTGAAAAATTATTCAGCCCCCTTAAGTTAATAATTTGTAGCCCCACCTTTTGCTGTGATTACAGCTGTAAGTCGCTTGGGGTATGTCTCTATCAGTTTTGCACATCGAGAGACTGACATTTTTTCCCATTCCTCCTTGCAAAACAGCTCGAGCTCAGTGAGGTTGGATGGAGAGCATTTGTGAACAGCAGTTTTCAGTTCTTTCCACAGATTCTCGATTGGATTCAGGTCTGGACTTTGACTTGGCCATTCTAACACCTGGATATGTTTATTTTTAAACCATTCCATTGTAAGATTTTGCTTCATGTTTTGGATCATTGTCTTGTTGGAAGACAAATCTCTGTCCCAGTCTCAGGTCTTTTGCAGACTCCATCAGGTTTTCTTCCAGAATGGTCCTGTATTTGGCTCCATCCATCTTCCCATCAATTTTAACCATCTTCCCTGTCCCTGCTGAAGAAAAGCAGGCCCAAACCATGATGCTGCCACCACCATGTTTGGCAGTGGGGATGGTGTGTTCAGCTGTGTTGCTTTTACGCCAAAAATAACGTTTTGCATTGTTGCCAAAAAGTTCAATTTTGGTTTCATCTGACCAGAGCACCTTCTTCCACATGTTTGGTGTGTCTCCCAGGTGGCTTGTGGCAAACTTTAAACGACACTTTTTATGGATATCTTTAAGAAATGGCTTTCTTCTTGCCACTCTTCCATAAAGGCCAGATTTGTGCAATATACGACTGATTGTTGTCCTATGGACAGAGTCTCCCACCTCAGCTGTAGATCTCTGCAGTTAATCCAGAGTGATCATGGGCCTCTTGGCTGCATCTCTGATCAGTCTTCTCCTTGTATGAGCTGAAAGTTTAGAGGGACGGCCAGGTCTTGGTAGATTTGCAGTGGTCTGATACTCCTTCCATTTCAATATTATCGCTTGCACAGTGCTCCTTGGGATGTTTAAAGCTTGGGAAATCTTTTTGTATCCAAATCCGGCTTTAAACTTCTTCACAACAGTATCTCGGACCTGCCTGGTGTGTTCCTTGTTCTTCATGATGCTCTCTGCGCTTTTAACGGACCTCTGAGACTATCACAGTGCAGGTGCATTTATACGGAGACTTGATTACACACAGGTGGATTGTATTTATCATCATTAGTCATTTAGGTCAACATTGGATCATTCAGAGATCCTCACTGAACTTCTGGAGAGAGTTTGCTGCACTGAAAGTAAAGGGGCTGAATAATTTTGCACGCCCAATTTTTCAGTTTTTGATTTGTTAAAAAAGTTTGAAATATCCAATAAATGTCGTTCCACTTCATGATTGTGTCCCACTTGTTGTTGATTCTTCACAAAAAAATACAGTTTTATATCTTTATGTTTGAAGCCTGAAATGTGGCAAAAGGTCGCAAAGTTCAAGGGGGCCGAATACTTTCGCAAGGCACTGTATATGCATGTCCAATCTTCTGGGCCTTAGTAGAAGGCAGTTTAATTTGGGCACACTTTTCATCCAAAATTCCAAATTCTGCCCCCTACCCTAGAGAAGTTAACGGTTTTAAAGGTCTTTGGCTACCGAGAGCGTTATCACACAGTCATCCAGAACAGCTGGTGCTCTCGTGCATGCTTCGGTGTTGCTTGCCTCAAAGCAAGTATTAAAGGCCTGTATTTCATCTGGTAAGTTTGCATAACTGGGCAGCTCGTCTCTGGGATTCCTTTTGTAGTCCGTAATAGTTTTCAAGCCCTGCCACATCCGACAAATGTCAGAGCCGGTGTAGTAGGATTCAATCTTAATCCTGTACTGACTCTTTGCTTGTTTGATGGTTCGTCTGAGGGCATAGCGGTATTTCTTCTAAGCTTCCGGAATAGTCTCCCGCTCCTTGAAAGCAACAGATATAGCCTTTAGCTCGATGTGGATGATGCCTGTAATCCATGACTTCTGGTTGGGGTATGTAGCTTTCATCAATAAGTGCATCGATGACCTCATCCCCACAGTGACAGTGACTGTGGGGATGAGGTCATCAATGCACTTATTGATGAAGCCGATGACTGAAGTGGTGTATTCCTCAATGCCAATGGATGAATCCCGGAACATATTCCAGTCTGTGCTAGCACAACAGTCCTGAAGTGTAGCAACCGCATCATCTGACCACTTCCATATTGAGCGAGTCACTAGTATTTCCTGCTTTGGTTTTTGCTTGTAAGCAGGAATCAGGAGGATAGTATTGTGGTCAAATTTGCCAAAAAGAGGGCGAGGGAGATCTTTGTATGCATCTCTGTGTGTGGAGTAAAGGTGGTCTATGATTTTTTTTCCCTGGTTGCACATGTGACATGCTGGTAAAAATTTGGTAAATCTGATTTAAGTTTGCCTGCATTAAAGTCCCCGGCCACTAGGAGCGCCGCTTCTGGGTGAGCATTTTCTTCTTTGCTTATGGCCTTATAGAGTTGGTTGAGAGCAGTCTTAGTGCCAGCTTCACTTGGTGGTGGTAAATAGACGGCTAAGAATAATACAGATGAGAACACTCTTGGTAATTAGTGTGGTTGACAATTTATCATAAGGTACTCTACCTCAGGCGAGCAATACCTCGAGGCTTCTTTAATATTAGACATCGTGCACCTAGTGGAGATGTTACAGTAAGAATGTTAGGAATGTGGGGTGAAAAGGTGAGATTCTTGCTCACTCTAACTGCATTTCATCAATGATGTATATTTCTCCAGCTCCCCTGTGTTGTGCTTCAGTATGTCTCCTGGGGATGTAGAAAGCTGTGAATTATTGCAAGGTGTTGACCCAATACCTCATTGTCTTCATTATGGATAAGCCATTAACACATTTACCTCCACATACTGTACATACAGTATCTTAAATGTTTTGCTAAATATCATCCATAGGTGCAACAGTAAATAGGGGTTACAGGCCACTGCCAAAATAAATGTTCCGGTGGCTCGTAGTGGCCCACCTCATTATTAAGATACTTTATGTTGGTGTTTCCTTTATTTTGTCAGTACCCTGTAGTTGTACAGTATACAGTGTGGGCAGATAATGAACACTGAAGCAAGGGTAGGATTTTGATAATGTACAGTATGTGGGTTACTCCCTGTATGACAATAACTATGACAAGAAAATTGCCTGACATTTATGTTTTATACAATAGGTGGAAATGCATTGGATGAGCCACAGTTCTACTGTCAATCCAAACTAATGGATACACAAAGAGACAATGGATGAATTGCAGCTCGTTGATATTCAACCACCAGATGTGACACTTGCTCTTTGTCTCAGACAAAAAGTCAAGGCAAGTGCAAAGTGAAAGCCTACCCTATTCTCATCCCCCATGTTTAAAACAATAAACACAAATATTATCTCAGAGTGAAAGCAAATCTACGCCACATTTGCTTGTCCCTCCTTGAGTGTGTCATTGTGGAAGCAAAGATAATCAGCGACTAGAGAGGAGTCTGTAAAGTGCTCTCTCAAAATGTTCCTGAGTGGGAGCTGCTTCAGAATCAGACTGAGTTTGATTCAGAGTTAGTCCCAAATGGCACCATATTGCCTAGTAGTGTACTACCTTTGACCAGAACCCTATGGGCCCTGATCAGAATTGGTGTATAAGGTGTCATTTAATAAGACGTAGCCTCCACCAGCACAATGACAAACAGAAAGTGAAGACACAGAATGAGTCCCAAATGGTGCGCTATTCCTTATGTGGTGCACTTTTTTTGATCAGGTCCCATAGGGCTCTAACCAAAATCAGTGCATTATATATGGAATAGGGTGCCATTTGGGAAGCACCCACACTCTGCAATCATACGATGGCTTTTCAAAAGGCCAGTTTCAACTATGTTTTTGCCTGTTCACATTTCTAATCCCAACCCGGTATTATGAAAATGTTGTTCCTCTAGAAACAGATAAATATGAATCAAGAACAGATGTAATTGTAGGCCTACAGAATAAGGCATTTTTATTCATGATAGTAAGATATTAGAAATATTCAAAATAACTGTGTGAATATATACTTTTTTTTTACCTTACAGTTTTTTCCAACTGCTTACACACAAAATCTTTTCATGTCACACAATTTTTGAAACCTCTCACTCAAAGTGCAAAACTACACACCAAATATCCAAAACCATAAGCTATTTCTCAGCCTTTGACTCAGTTATCAATTGCATAAAACACTTTTTTCAAAACACTACACAATTCTCTACCTAAAACACAAAAATCTAACAGGAAGTGACTTGCTTTCCTTTTCCAAACACAACCAAGCAAAATGCTACAATTATTCACCAGGTCACACACACACTCCTCACATGTGCAAACACTAATAGCTTAACTGATCACTTACCAATCACTGCTTTACTGTAGTATAGGCCTATAAATAGGTCAAAGGTCAGATTACCTGTTTTGAACAATGGATGCCAACAATGGACAGAGAGCAAGAGGAGTAGGAGGGAGAGGAAGAGGAAGAGGAGGACGGGGGAAAAGAAGAGAAGGAAGGAGAGCCATCTATGATGAGATTAGGGCAACACTTGTTGATCATGAGATCAACCACGGTTTGACCATGAGAGAGGCTGGACTGAGAGTCCAGCCCAACTTGAGTCGATTTACAGTGGCGTCCATAATTCGAACCTTCAGAAATGAGAACAGGTATGCAACTATAGCCATCCATTTACTGCAATGCAATGAATGAATGAGGTTGGTTATCATGCTGTACTACATTTTTTTGTACATTGTTTACAGTTCCTATGCTGAACACATACTGTGTTTGAATTCTGTACAGAGTGGAAAGGCAAAGACATATTGGAGGACGAGAACGCTTGTTTACGTATGTGCAAGAAACTGTAATTATAAATATGGTTTTGGCCAACAATGCAATTAGGATTCGGGAGATAAGAGAGCATATCTTGAATAATGACACCATATTTAACAACATCAATGCTGTAAGCCTGTCGACCATACAACGCATCCCCCAACGGCACCGAGTGACGATGAAACAACTTTACAAGGTGCCATTTGAGAGAAACTCTGACAGAGTCAAGAATATGCGACATGACTTTGTAGAGGTATGTTTGCAACACTACTTCCAGTACTTCAGACATACCATATTTACTCATCTGCATATCCTTTTGTCTGTTACAGAGAGTATTGGAGCTGGATGCCCATGTAATTCACCATTAATTTATTTATGTGGATGAGGTTGGCTTCAACCTCACCAAAACCAGGCGCAGCGGAAGAAATGTAATAGGACAGAGGGCAATTACCAATGTCCCTGGACAGCGTGGGGGTAATATAACTCTGTGCTGCCATCACTCAAAACGAGGTTCTCCATCACAATGTCACACTGGGCCCGTACAACGCCGGCCATATGCTCACTTTTCTGGATGCAATTTACACAATGCTTGTCCCTGATCCAGATCAGGAGCCTGCTAGATTTGTCGTTTTTATGTGACAATGTTAGTTTTCACCGGGCTGTTCTGGTCCAAAACTGGTTTGCCACCCATCCACAATTTGTAGTTTTGTACCTACCCCCATATTAACCTTTTCTAAATCCCATAGAGGAATTCTTCTCAGCCTGGCGCTGGAAAGTGTATGATCGTCAACCCTATGCCCGCATGCTGCTTCTCCAGGCAATGGAGGACGCATGTGGGGACATAGAGGTTGCCTCTATCCAAGGTTGGATACGCCATGCTAGGAGATATTTCCCTCAATGTTTGGCAAGAGAAAACGTATCTTGTGATGTGGACAAAGTATTGTGGCCAGACCCAGGCCGGAGAAGCACTGGTGACTGCCCCCCCCCCCCCCTACCAATTCCTGGACTACCCCCCCGGGACCCCACACACACAATTGTGTTCTTTACTGTATTCTAAAGAATATACTTTTGGTTTACATATGTTTATGGTTTTGTTGTATGCTACTGTATACAGCAGTAATGTTTGGCCTAATGAATATTTTTTGTTTCTACATTGCATTGGTGTTTACAGTGTACTTGTTACCCCTGTCAGCAGATTACTTTCACTGTAGAACATTGTATTGAAATATAAAAATAAAATAGATAGATATAAATATAATATAGATATATAAGCCTATGAAAGACCAAAGAGCTTTAGATTTAGAACAACAGTGTTTACATGGTATATCCAAAAATGTACTATTATGAAAGCAGTGTTTGCCATTTGATGCAAATGCTTCATTCTGACATGTGTTTATGGCATTTTGAATGCAGTGTTACATTTTGAAGGAGATGTGAGGCATTTTGCATTTTGTGTGTGCAGTTTTGGGAATTGTGTGTAGAGTTTTGAAGAAAAGGAGACGTGTGTAAGCAGTTGGAAAAAAACTGTAAAACACATAAACTCCTTTAGAATGATAAATAGTGGGACAATAAAACATTGTCAAGAGCAGCTATTGTATCAACATAATGATAGCGTGTAACAAAGACATTATTAATAATACCTGCTTAATATGTATAATGACTAATACACTAAAGCATTGTCGGCAAGCTCAGATGGGAAAATAAATTACACTTATACTCATTGATGTAGAATAACCATTTTCCAGTTAGGCCTACATATCCACAGTTGTCAGATTAAACAAGGGAAACACAGATTTCTTTAAGCCTAGATAAAACATCCAAACACAGGTCTTCTCACTCTTATATATAATTAGTACTGGCGAGCATATATTAGATTAGATGTTCTAAGATGTTTAATGAGACAAACACTACATTACCATTTCTTTCCCAAAAGTGATGAGTCTAACGAGAGGCCATCCACAGTGACCCTGGTTAATTACAGACTCCAGAGAAGAGCTATCTGAAGCTTTCACCCCCTGGCCAGCACCTCTCACACCATGTCATTAAACAGATATGCAACACCTCTCACAGTTGTCCCTCTCCGAAATGTAGGGCTTCACGCTCAGGGTCAAAGTTTAATCTAGTGTGGTGTGGTGCAAAGCCCTCAAACTCCCAGCCATATGCTCCCCCTTTGCTTTCCCTCTGGGTTGGGTTCACACCCCTCTACACACACGCACGCTCGCCCCCTTCAGTCCCAGAGCCCTGGGCTGGCAGCAGTGTGACATTCTTGCAGCGCATGGTGGCTGTGCAGGGTTGTGGACCATTAGCATGGACCATTAGCCCAGTGGGGTAGAGGAAGAGTGGAAGAGGGGGATGCCGAGTGGAGCATAGGATGGGTGGAGGAGGATAGTGGAGTGTAGGCAGATGCACTTTAATGACTCACTGTGCGTGTGAGTGTGCGTGGCCCCAACCAGAAAGCTGCCTGCGGCAGACTGGCACAGATGTAGAGACACATATTCATCCATTAATGTATTTGTTTGTTACTTAGTTAGTTTGTTTGTTCGTTCGCTTTTTCATTTGTTTGTTCGTTTGCTAGTTAATTCATTAATTCACCCATTCACTCAAAGCTGTGGTAGTTATTCAGAATTTGTTTTGACTGGCATTGGAAATAAGT
>NC_092161.1:39352708-39447708 GCF_045791955.1 Oncorhynchus clarkii lewisi
GATATAACGACGGAATTAATCGAACAAAAGTACCACTTGTGATGTTTATGGGACATATTGGTGTGCCAACAGAAGAAGCTCTTCAAAGGTAAGGCATGAATTATATCGTTATTTCTGAGTTTTGGGTCATGCCTGGTGGGTTGAATTATGATTGTCATGAGTTTGTTTGATGGGTTGCTGTCCTCAGATAATAGCATGGTTTGCTTTCCCCGTAAACCCTTTTTGAAATCTGACATGATGGCTGGATTAACAAAACGTTAAGCTGTATTTTGGTGTATTGCACTTGTGATTGTATGAAAGTTAAATATTTCTAATAATTTACTTTGAATTTCGCGATCTGCAATTTCACCGGATGTTGTCGAAACGTTCCGCTAGCGGAACCCCTAAAAGGTATACGGGTCAACATTCACAAGGCCGCGTGCCAGACGGATTACTAGGACGTGTACTCTGAGCATGCGCTGACAAACTGGCAAGTGTCTTCACTGACATTTTCAACCTCTCCCTGTCTGAGTCTGTAATACCAACATGTTTCAAGCAGACCACCATAGTCCCTGTGCCCAAGAACACTAAGGTAACCTGCCTAAATGACTACTGACCCGTAGCACTCAGATCTGTAGCCATGAAGTGCATTGAAAGCTGGTCATGGCTCACATCAACACCATTATCCCAGAAAACCTAGACCCACTCCAATTTGCATACCGCCCCAACAGATCCACAGATGATGCAATCTCTATTGCACTCAACACTGCCCTTTCCCAACGGGATAAAAGGTGATAATAATGCTACGTGAATTCTCATTGACGTGGCTGTAGAGGAACAGGTTGACAGCTTCAAATTCCTAGGTGTCCACATCACCAACAAACTATCATGGTCCAAACACACCAAGACAGTCATGAAGAGGGAACAACAAAGCCTATTCCCCCCCAGGAGACTGAAAATATTTGGCATGGGTCCTCAGATCCTCAAAAGGTTCTACAGCTGCACCATTGACTGGTTGCATCACTGCCTGGTATGGCAACTGCTCGGCCTCCGACTATAAGGCACTAAGGAGGGTAGTGCGAACGGACCAGTACATCACTGGGGCAAAGCTTCCTGCCATCCAGGACCTCTATACCAGGCGGTGTCAGAGGAAGGCCTAAATAATGTAAAAGACTCCAGCTACCCTAGTCATAGACTGTTTTCTCCACTACCTCACGGCAAGCGGTACCGGAGCACCAAGTCTAGGTCAAAGAGGCTTCTAAACAGTTTCTACCCCCAAGCCTTAAGAGTCCTGGACATCTAATCAAATGGCTACCCAGGCTGACTATTTGCATTGCCCCCTATTTTACGATGCTGCTACTCTGCTACTTTATTATCTATGCATAGTCACTTTAATAACTGTACCTACATGTACATATTACCTCAATTACCTTGACTAACCAGTGCCCCCCCCCGCACATTGACTCTGTACCGGTACCCCCTGTATATAGCCTCGCTATTGTTATTTTACTGCTGCTCTTTAATGATTTGTTACTTGTATTTCTTGTTTTTTTGTGTGGTATTTTTCTTAAAACTGTATTATTGGTTAAGGGCTTGTAAGTAAGCATTTCAGTGTAAGGATCTACACCTGTATTCGGTGCATGTGACAAATAACATTTGATTTCATTTGATTAATCATAACCCCCTCCCTTTGGAGGTTGTGTGGGGTTGTGCTCACTTGTAAAATACATTTACATCTCAACTGGACTCACCTTGTTAAATAAAGGATAAATAAATCAATAGCCACACCAGTTAACCATAATCACACTAGCCTCAATGTGAGTGGCCTATTTCACAAGGGACAAATCAAATCAAATGTTATTGGTCACATACACATGGTTAGCAGATGTTAATGCGAGTGTAGCAAAATGCTTGTGCTTCTAGTTCCGACCATGCAGTAATATCTAAGTAATCTAACAATTTCACAACAACTACCTTATACACACAAGTTTAAAGGAATGAATAAGAATATGTACATATAAATATATGGATGAGTGATGGCCAAACGGCATAGGCAGGATGCAGTAGACGGTATAGAGTACAGTATATACATATCAGATGAGTAATGTAGGGTATGTAAACATTATATAAAGTGGCATTGTTTAAAGTGACTAGTGATACATTTATTACATCCAATTTTGTATTATTAAAGTGGCTAGAGATTTGAGTGGTAGCAGTCTGATGACCTTGAGATAGAAGCTGTTTTTCAGTCTCTCTGTCCCAGCTTTGATGCACCTGTACTGACCTCACCTTCTGGATGATAGCGGGGTGAACAGGCAGTGGCTCGTGTAGTTGTTGTCCTTGATGATCATTTTGGCCTTCCTGTGACATTGGGTGGTGTAGGTGTCCTGGAGGGCAGGTAGTTTGCCCCCGTTGATGCGTTGTGCAGACCTCACTACCCTCTGGAAAGCCATACAGTTGCCGTACCAGGCGGTGATATAGCCCGACAGGATGCTCTCGATTGTGCATCTGTAAAAGTTTGATTGTTTTTGGTGACAAGCCACATTTATTTAGCCTCCTGCTGTTGCCTTCTTCACCACGCTGTCTGTGTGGGTGGACCATTTCTGTTTGTGTACGCCGAGGAACTTTCCACCTTCTTAACTACTGTCCCTTCAATGTGGATAGGGGGGGTGCTCCCTCTGCTGTTTCCTGAAATCCACGATCATCTCCTTTGTTTTGTTGACGTTGAGTGTGAGGTTATTTTCCTGACACCACACTCCGAGGGCCCCCACCTCCTCCCTGTAGGCCGTCTCGTCGTTGTTGGTAATCAAGCCTACCACTCTGTCGTCTGCAAACGTGATGATTGAGTTGGAGGCGTGCATGGCCACGCAGTCATGGTTGAACAGGGAGTACAGGAGAGGGCTGAGAACGCACCCTTGTGGGGCCCCAGTGTTGAGGATCAGCGATGTTGTTTCCTACCCTCACCACCTGGGGGCGGCCCGTCAGAAGTCCAGGACCCAGTTGCACAGGGCGGGGTCAAGACCCAGGGTCTCGAGCTTAATGACGAGTTTGGAGGGTACTATGGTGTTAAATGCTGAGCTGTAGTCGATGAACAGCATTCTTACATAGGACAGGATTGCAAACATTGAGGAGTTTTGAATGGAGCCTTCTAGCTCTGACAGACCAGGGCTCAGAGAGCTGGACAGGACATGGTGGTGTTTCTCTCTCCACTCCCCTCAGATGTGGTGCCAGAAGACGAGCAGTGTGTGCCGGGCCAGAACCAGGGCCAGGAGCTGACCACCCCTCCGCTCCAATCTGCCCCAACAACACACAGCACAGGAAGCATTTCCTCAGGAATACTGATGATGCCACGACTCACCAGCAACAGGGGAAGTGCTTCTCAAGCCACCAGCTGTGAAAGACTAGTGAGGATCCCTTTCATGGCCTGGACAGAACCCCTGATCCCTGAAAACCGCACCATTATGAAGCTACACATGTAAGGCCCATGTAATCCTGCTGTCCCTTTCCCCAAAGATAAAATTAGATAGAATACACATTATCTGGTCGGTGTGCGTGATGTAGCCTAGACCCGAGGGAGAGGGAAGGAAGTGGCACAGCACTTCCCAAGTGGCACAGCAGAGTAGTTTGCCCTGACCCTCTCCAGCAAGCAATCAGGCTCCTACTTCCATATGCTGCTATACGGTAGGCTACTATGTCAAATCAAAAATACACCATTCACTGCAAGTTGCCCGTGTCCTGGCAAATTAATGATGCCCTTCATTACATGAGCAGCAAGGCAGGTTACATCCTTGATTGAGGGAACAAAGCTAATTGATTGATTCACTGCAAAGCCCCAGCTGACTGCCTGCATGCAATGGTTGATGGGGCTTTACTCACAGCAGAGAGCTGGCCAGGCAAGCCAGGCAGGCCAGTAATGGGGCGTACTGTTCCTGAATCCTCTATGTGTCTAAATGTGTCTGAGGGCGAGTAGAGGTATGGACTGGACTGAAGCATCCAACAGCTGCATTTACACCGTGATTCTCTCAAAATCCATTGTGGAATTGCTAACTAAAACCACATGGGGGTTTTATCTAAATAACTACTACTACACCAAGCAGTGTCGAATTCCCCTCGCTCTCCTCGACGGGCAAAACCCTGCACTGTTTAGCTCTTGTCATTGACCCTGTCTCAGAAATCAACCAAAGAGCATGTTCATGTATTCCTACAAAAATTGGCACTGTAGAGTCCAGACAAACATTGTCAAACTTTGTTAGCGTTCAAATAGTGAGTTGAGCTGCGGCCGGTCCTCCTCTTCCATATGGTTGCCATATATCATTTTTGCGACACTTCTGAGCCAGTTCTATATGAATGCAATAGACTGTGGGCGGGTAGGTCCCATATGGCACCCTGTTTCCTACATAGTGCACTACTGGTCAAAATAAGTGCACTATATAGGGAACAGGGTGCAATTTGGAATGCAGAGTGTATATTGCATGCTATACAGTCGGACCTAATGTTGTGAGGACTGTACATTAGAAGTATGTTCAGCAGCCTAGATTGGATATGCAGCATGGGGTCACAGGAGACACGGCCTGCCTGGCACCCTGCTTGTTGTGTAAGAAGAAACTGCTGCTGGTTGTGTGACACTGTAACTCAGAGCATGTTGAGAGAGGATTTTCAACAGAGGAATCAGAACATGCCACAGGATATTACTCCTCCAAGTCCCTGCCTGCCTGCCTGCCTGCCTGCCTGCCTGCCTGCCTGCCTGCCTGCCTGCCTGCCTGCCTGCCTGCCTGCCTGCCTGCCTGCCTGCCTGCCTGCCTGCCTGCCTATAGTGACACAGCACTGCCCCTGCTACAACCTCCCAACACCAGATTGACTTTAAAGCTGCAATATGTAACTTCATTCTCATTGAAAGCCAGTCTAAGAAGCGGAAGATCTGTTCTATCTGTGATATTTCTATGCTTCCCGGTTTTTAAGTTTCGCTTTTGAGTCTTTTACATTCGATTTTGTACACCAGCTTGAAACAGCTGAAAATACAATATTTGTGGTTATGGAAAATATATTTTACAGCGGTTTAGATGGTACAATGATTCTCTACACTATACTTGCTTGTTCAGTCACATAAACTCCAAAATAGGCAAACTAGAATTTTTGCAACCAGGAAATGGCGGAGAGATTTCTGCATAGTGCATCTTTAAGGACAGAAAGCCTTGAGGAGGCAGACATGATGATATAACAGGCTGAACAGTGACAGAGAGAGGGATCCAAACACGATAAACATGATAAAATATTACAACACTGATCAACTTGCAATATAACAACAACTTTTATGGCAAAGACAAATTTGTTGTTGAGCAAATAAAATAAAATCAAATCAAATGATTTTATATAGCCCTTCGTACATCAGCTGATATCTCAAAGTGCTGTACAGAAACCCAGCCTAAAACCACAAACAGCAAGCAATGCAGGTGTAGAAGCACGGTGGCTAGGAAAAACTACCTACAAAGGCCAAAACCTAGGAAGAAACCTAGAGAGGAACCAGGCTATGTGGGGTGGCCAGTCCTCTTCTGGCTGTGCCGGGTGGAGATTATAACAGAACACGGCCAAGATGTTCAAATGTTCATAAATGACCAGCATGGTCGAATAATAATAAGGCAGAACAGTTGAAACTGGAGCAGCAGCACGGCCAGGTGGACTGGGGACAGCAAGGAGTCATCATGTCAGGTAGTCATGGGGCATGGTCCTAGGGCTCAGGTCCTCCGAGAGAGAGAAAGAAAGAGAGAAAGAGAGAATTTGAGAAAGCACAATTAAATTCACACAGGACACCGAATAGGACAGGAGAAGTACTCCAGATATAACAATCTGACCCTAGCCCCCCGACACATAAACTACTGCAGCATAAATACTGGAGGCTGAGACAGGAGGGGTCTAGAGACACTGTGGCCCCATCCGAGGACACCCCCGGACAGGGCCAAACAGGAAGGATATAACCCCACCCACTTTGCCAAAGCACAGCCCCCACACCACTAGAGGGATATCTTCTTCAACCACCAACTTACCATCCTGAGACAAGGCTGAGTATAGCCCACAAAGATCTCCGCCATGGCACAACCCAAGGGGGGGCGCCAACCCAGACAGAATGACCACATCAGTGAATCAACCTACTCAGGTGACGCACCCCTTCCAGGGACGGCATGAGAGAGCCCCAGTAAGCCAGTGACTCAGCCCCTGTAATAGGGTTAGAGGCAGAGAATCCCAGTGGAAAGAGGGGAACCGGCCAGGCAGAGACAGCAAGGGCGGTTCGTTGCTCCAGAGCCTTTCCGTTCACCTTCCCACTCCTGGGCCAGACTACACTCAATCATATGACCCACTGAAGAGATGAGTCTTCAGTAAAGACTTAAAGGTTGAGACCGAGTTTGCGTCTCTGACATGGGTAGGCAGACCGTACCATAAAAATGGAGCTCTATAGGAGAAAGCCCTGCCTCCAGCTGTTTGCTTAGAAATTGTAGGGACAATTAGGAGGCCTGCGTCTTGTGACCATAGCGTACGTGTAGGTATGTACGGCAGGACCAAATCAGAGAGATAGGTAGGAGCAAGCCCATGTAATGCTTTGTATGTTAGCAGTAAAACCTTGAAATCAGCCCTTGCTTTGACAGGAAGCCAGTGTAGGGAGGCTAGCACTGGAGTAATATGATCAAATTTGTTGGTTCTAGTCAGGAGCCGTATTTAGCACTAACTGAAGTTTATTTAGTGCTTTATCCAGGTAGCCGGAAAGGAGAGCATTGCAGTAGTCTAACCTAGAAGTGACAAAAGCATGGATTAATTTTTCTGCATAATTTTTGGACAGAACGTTTCAGATTTTTGCAATGTTACGTAGATGGAAAAAAGCTGTCCTTGAAATGGTCTTGATATGTTCTTCAAAAGAGAGATCAGGATCCAGAGTAACGCCGAGGTCCTTCACAGTTTTATTTGAGACGACTGTACAACCATTAAGATTAATTGTCAGATTCAACAGAAGATCTCTTTGTTTCTTGGGACCTAGAACAAGCATCTCTTTTTTGTCCGAATTTAAAAGTAGAAAGTTTGCAGCCATCCACTTCCTTATGTCTGAAACACTTGCTTCTAGCAAGGGCAATTTTGGGGCTTCACCATGTTTCATTGAAATGTACAGCTGTGTGTCATCCGCATAGCAGTGAAAGTTAACATTATGTTTTCGAATGACATCCCCAAGAGGTAAAATATATAGTGAAAACAATAGTGGTCCTAAAACGGAACCTTGAGGAACACCGCAATTTACAGTTGATTTGTCAGAGGACAAACCATTCACAGAGACAAACTGATATATTTCCGACAGCTAAGATCTAAACCAGGCCAGAACTTGTCCGTGTAGACCAATTTGGGTTTCCAATCTCTCCAAAGCAGAATTGTCATTATAATTAAAAACAAATGTAGTGCTACTGTGAGTGAAAACAAAAAGTTTGGTACTGTACATTTGCATTTTCAATGCTTGGACAAATACCCCATGCACCACTGGCCTGGACATCTGGATTTGGGTTTTTCAAGAAGGACCAAAGCAGGCGCACTCCATCCAGACGGTCAAGGATCCTGTTGAGGAAGAGAAAAAGGAGAAGACTGAGAGAAAATAGAGAGAGAGAGGGAAGGGAGAAAAGGGAGAGAGAGACACAGAGAGAGGGAGAGAGAGAGAGAAAGTGAGAGAGAGAAGAGAAAGAGAGTGAGAGAGAGACAAAATCAGAAAGAGAGAGGAGAGAAAGGAAGAGGGAGAGAGAGAGAAGAGGAAGAGAAAGGAGATAGATTGATATTACAGCGGGCACAGTCAGTGTGATCTACACCATACTTTCATAGTTAAGAGGAGCATTTGAGAGCTTCTCTTTCTCAGAACTGTCTGGGCTGGTCTGTGCCATACAGTAGCAGTTTGTCCAGGTCCAGGCCCTGAAAACCCATCACAGGGCAGGATCAAAGGTATCAGACATTTAGCTGAATGGGTTTTCAATCACAAACCAACCTTCACCAGTCCAATTCGGTTTCCACCACAGCTCTAAAAACCTGCTCTTTGTCTGTCTTGTAAAGTGAATCTCCATGAGAAATCACTGACCACCTACGTGATGTTAGGCCAAAGGTTAACTGGTGTAGATTCATGTATAGTGAGTGAAGTCCATACAGATATTTATTTATAGAACCAAAACAACATTATGCTGTACGGTGGGTAGTTCAGGGGTACTTCTTTCCAAATCAAACATAGCCAGTAGACAGGTCTCTCTATATTTCATTGCGTCTGAGTTGAAGTTTACTTAAGCATAAGCCATATTTCATGCTGCGTACATGACTGTAGTTAAGGCTGTAGTCAGGGTCTGGGAACCCAAAGAATTACACCACAATGTGCCCGTTGTCTGATATAAATAACATGTAACGTGTTTCCCATGTGTGCTTCCAACAACAAGGGCCGACATTGAATGCTGTCATAATTAATTAAACACTCCCTAATCACGGTATCTCCGTGACTGCAAACGAGCGAGCACTCATCAGAAGAAGTCCCCTGCGCCATCTGTCTTCCGTTTGCACATAAATCAGTCTGGGGGATCATAACATAAGATTCAAGTCCGTAGGGCCTCCTAAATCAAGCCCAACAACAAACTAAACTTCATATCAAGTGCCAGAAAAGTACTGTCCTCAGAAGAGCAGGTATGAAACACGTTAGCATGAAGGAGACAACTGACAGTTTGGATGAGGGATGGAAACGGGGAGACCACAAAGTCTCAAGGCATTTGCACAACGTGTGCTCTTTCTTGTAAGTTACAGAAAGTACTAGGAGGGATTGTAATGTGATATTTTCCTGTATTTGAATATTTATTTTGTCTATGATTTCATGAACCTATACAGTGCAATAGAATAAAAATAAGCAAATAAAATAATTAGTTAGTTAAAGTTATTTAAATATATATATATATATAGGTAGTCTTATCGATAAGTTTGTTTTGAATAGTTGTCACGTCCTGAACGTAGAGAGCTTTTTATGTCTCTATTTTGGTTTGGTCAGGGTGTGATTTGGGTGGGCATTCTATGTTCTTTATTTCTACGTTTTGTGTTTCTATGTTTTGGCCGGTTATGGTTCTCAATCAGGGACAGCTGTCTATCGTTGTCGCTGATTGGGAATCATACTTAGGCAGCCTTTGGCTTTGCCACCTTAGGTTGTGGGATGTTTTTTTTTTTTTAAAGCATTCAGAACGTGACGTTCGTTGGTCCTTTTGTTGTTTTGTTTAGTGTTCAGTTGAAATAAAGTATGAACACTTACCACACTGCATCTTGGTCCACTTCTTCCGACGAGCGTTTCAATAGTGAGCGTTACAATAGTAACCCTTCCAACAACCAAAAAATTTAAAAATCACGTTCTGAAAAGAACATGAAAAGAACATGAAAAAACATGCGTAAGTCAGACATGGCTTTCGGACACATATCAAATTTCACATATGTTATTTTTTCACATAAACTCAGTCATGTGGTTTCCCAACATTTCACAGGTGATATTAGGATAGCATACCTTCCGGCAGGTAGCCTAGTGGTTAGAGCATTGGGCCAGTAACCGAAAGCTTGCTGGATCAAATCCCCGAGCTGACAAGGTAAAAATCTGTAATTCTGCCCCTGAGCAAGGCAGTTACCTCACTGTTCCCCAGGCGCCGAAGATGTCGATTAAGGAAGCCCCCCGCACCTCTCTGATTCATATTTCAGTTGAATACATTCAGTTGGACAACTGACTAGCACATGTGTGCTTTGGAAACTGGCAGGATTAGAACCTGGGGCTCCCACAGGAGAAGCCAACATCATGACCATTCAACCAACAAACACGTCCGACTCATGTCAACTACACTTTCACATGTGCATTTTCACACTGCAAATCCAATTTTCGCAACTGCAATTCATGTGAGGTGAAAGCACGCTTTTCTTCTCACATGTGAAAAGGTGGTGTTAACATGTGAACTCTAAATCAAATAAATGTGAAAATATGATTTCAACGTGAAATTTAAGCTCAACATGTGAAAACAGCTATCTCACATGAAAAAAAGCTATTTGTGTTCATTTTTTTGTAAGGGAACAACGTATTTTCCTGGCCATGTGATCCTGCACCAGGAAAACAAAGCCAAACAAAGCCAAGTTAACTGACATGGAGTTTGCGCCTGAATTTGGAGCACCAGACTTTGGACCACAGACAAACAGACATACTGGACCCTGTAGTCCAGTAAATCATTGAGACAATAGCAGGCCCTGGCCCTTAATCTGAGAACCAGCTCTGACCATACGTGGTCTGGAGCAGGAAACAATCAAATGTGAGCTATGTTAATTGCTCAAGCGAACTACTGTACACACAGGTCCTCAAAATAAGTCACTGCCACAAGACATACAAAAAGCACTTATGGAAATAATGACTTTCAACTAAATGTGAATGCAAAATGACAAGGCCTAAATATACATTCCATGTGAAAACATGGACCTGAATGAATGGGTTCTGATGTAACATTCTGCCTGGGCTGTGTGTTGAATGTCTTCGAGAAATTAGGCTAGGTAGCCTAATTGCTGAATGGCCTTATTTCTTCACAACCACGTTCTGCACTTTTTATTGCACCACTGTGGTTCTGCTTATCATAACCATATTACTTTTTCCTGACAATGGCGTTAATGGCTTGCCTAACAAAATGAATAAGTCATTTATTTGCGTCCAGTGTTAATTAAGTAAGGGTCTTGCCGTCTGTAACAGCCTTGTAAAAGCAATGAAATTCAGATGGGACTGTATACTGTACTGTTTGCAGCATTTGGGAGCATTGAAACCAAATGAGCACATACTGTAGTCTAGAAGCAGGACTGGACTGAACGTGTTCAGTGTTTGTTTTTACAGCCCTGAGGGCTTGGATGGCTGAAGGTATGCTACCCTGACCAGCCTAGCACCATGAATGACCACAGAAGTACAGTAAAACTGTGGGACGCGCCACCACAACCATATTTATCACAGCAGGGTCAATAAACAAGGCTTTTTAAAAGTGTCACTCAGCTGAAAAAGAACATGAAACATGAAACCTACCTGGTAAAGATGAATGATTAAGATCATAGCCTTACATTATCATTAGGACACATGCCAAGTTGTGTCATAACACTGTCTGTCAACAACATTATTAGAACCAATTATGATGCTGAATGGCCGCTAATAACAGAGGTTATGACACATTTTGAAGAGCTTGCAATGACATTGCAGTGCATTAAAAACAAGGTGCTTACCACCACTGTTGGTCATCTGAACTGGGTGGGTGATTTACACCACATAATTGAATATATGATACATCTCTATGACTTACGCCATGTTCTCTGGCTCTGTGGCGCAGGCCCCCACAGCCTTGGTGACATTGACCAGCAGAGCCTGGTTCCGGGTCAGCAGGTTGACCAGGGGCTGGATGCCTCCACATTTCCTGATGGTGGCCCTGTTGGCAGGTTTCTGGGCCTTGTACTCCTGGAACCTGAGGGAAGGCATAGCACCAGGGTCAATCAATCACTCAAGTCAACCATTCACTTTAATCTTTATATAGCATATGTTATATGCTGCTTTGGACATACGTGTATGGGCTTGAAGAATAGGACAGTGATAGACATTTTAAATATTTGAGTCACTTAATTCTCAATCATAATCAATATCCTGTTGATCAATGGTTCCCAAACTTTTTATAGTCCCATACCCCTTCAAACATTCAACCTCCAGCTGTGTACCCCCTCTAGCACCTGGGTCAGCGCAATCTCAAATGTTGTGTTTTGCCATAATTGTAAGCCTGCCACACACGATACATACGATACATTTATTAACCTCTTTGGGCTGAGATCCCGCTAACAGGATCGATATGACAACAGCCAGTGAAAGTGCAGGGCGCCAAATTCAAAACAACAGAAATCCCATAATTAAAATTACTCAAACATACAAGCATTTTACACCATTTTAAAGATACACTTCTTGTTAATCCCACCACAGTGTCCGATTTCAAAAAGCCTTTTACGACGAAAGCAAACCAAAATAATCATTTTAGGTCAGAGCCAAGTCACAGAAAAACACAGCCATTTTTCCAGCCAAAGAGACGAGTCACAAAAAGCAGAAATATAGATCAAATTAATCACTAACCTTTGATGATCTTCATCAGATGACACTCATAGGACTTCATGTTACACAATACATGTATGTTTTGTTCGATAAAGTTCCTATTTATGTAAAAAACCTCAGTTTACATTGGCGCGTTACGTTCAGTAGTTCCAAAACATCCGGTGATTTTGCAGAGAGCCACATCAATTTACAGAAATACTCATAATAAACATTGATAAAAGGTACAACTATTATGCACGGTGTGTCAGATTTCAAAAAAGCTTTACCGAAAAAGCACACCATGCTATAATCTGAGTACAGCGCTCAGAGACCAAAACAACCCAAACATATATCCGCCATGTTGTGTAGTCAACAGAAGTCAGAAATAGCATTATGAATATTCACTTACCTATGATGATCTTCATCAGAATGCACTCCCAGGAATTCAAGTTCCACAATAAATGTTTGTTTTGTTTCGATAGTGTCCATCCTTTATGTCTAAATACCTCCTTTTTGTTCGCGCGTTTAGCCCAGTATTCCAAATTAATGACGTGCGATCACTAGGTGCAGACGAAAAGTCCAAAAGTTCCGTTACTGTCCGTAGAAACATGTCAAATGATGTATAGAATCAATCTTTAGGATGTTTTTAACATAAATCTTCAATAATATTCCAACCGGAGAATTCCTTTGTCTTCAGAAATGCAATGGGATTCAAGCTAACTCTCACGTGAACGCTCGTGGCCAGCTCGTGGCTCTCTGGCTGACCTCCGACTCATTCCCCTCTCATTCGCCCCCACTTCACAGTAGAAGCATCAAACAAGGTTCTAAAGACTGTTGACACCCAGTGGAAGCAATTTGACCCCATAGACACTGTGCATTCGATAGGGAATGAGTTGAAAAACTACAAACCTCAGATTTCCCACCTCCTGGTTGGATTTTTTTCTCAGGTTTTTGCCTGCCAAATGAGTTCTGTTATACTCACAGACATCATTCAAACAGTTTTAGAAACTTTAGAGTGTTTTCTATCCAAATAATAATATGCATATATTAGCAACTGGGCCTGAGTAGCAGACAGTTTACTCTGGGCACCTTATTCATCCAAGCTACTCAATACTGCCCCCAGCCATAACAAGTTTGTAAACATAAGAATGAGTGTGAGTTTTTGTCACAACCCGGCTTGTGGGAAATGACAAAGAGCTTTTATAGGACCAGGGCACAAATAATAACAATCAATAATTTTGCTCTTTTTTTAACAATCTTACATATAAAACCTTATTTGTTCATCAAAAATGAATGAACATGAATAACTCGCCACAGGTTAATGAGAAGAGTGTGCTTGAAAGGACGCACATAACGCTGCAATGTTGGATTGTATTGGAGAGAGTCTCAGTCTTAAATCATTTTCCACACACAGTCTGTGCCTGTATTTAGTTTTCATGCTCGTGAGGGCAGAGAATCCACTCTCACATAGGTACGTGGTTACAAAGGGCATCAGTGTCTTAACAGCACGATTTGCCAAGGCAGGATACTCTGAGTGCAGCCCAATCCAGAAATCTGTCAGTGGCTTCTGATTAAATTAAATTTTCACAGAACCGCTTGTTGCAATTTTGATGAGGCTCGTTTGTCCAGATATCGGTAAGTGGACTGGAGTCAGGGCAGAAAGGGATAACAAATCCAGTTGTTTGTGTCGTCCATTTCGGGGAAGTACCTGCGTAATTGCGCACCCAACTCACTCAGGTGCTTCACTATATCACATTTAACATTGTCCATAAGCTTGAGTTTGCACACAAAAAAAATCTAACAATGATGTAAAGACCTGTGTGTTGTCCTTGTTAATGCAGACAGAGAAGAGCTCCAACTTCTTAAACAATTTTGTCCCGCACATTGAAAATAGTTGCAGAGAGTCCCTGTAATCCTAGATTCAGAGAAAAAGCATCACCCAGATGCAAGCAGTCAGACAAGTGAAAATTATGGTCTGTAAAAACAACTTTAAGCTCGTCTCTCAATTTAACAAAAACGTGTCAATACTTTCCCCATTGATAACCAGCACATGTTGTATGTTGTAAAAGCATTACATGGTTGCTGCCCATATCATTGCATAGTGCAGAAAATACACGAGAGTTCAGGGGCCTTGCATTGACAAAGTTAACCATTTTCACTGTAGTGTACAAAACGTCTTTCATTCCCTTGGCAGCAAGAGCCTCTTGGTGGATGCTGCAGTGTACACAAGTGGCGTTGGGAGCAACCGCTTGCACTCGCACTCACTCCACTATGTCTCCCTGTCATAGCTTTTGCGCCATCAGTACAGATACCAATATGAGCAGCAGCTACGTTTGGCTACATACAGACCGTTAGTGGAATTCCCACAAGAGAGTAACGGTTAATGTGATTGGATGTCAATTATTTGATTAGGCTACCTGTATTTGACATTGTGTTGTTATTTCGCTGAATACTAATTTGAATTGTATTTTTGGCAGTGAAACGAGGCTACTCAGACGAAGAGAAAACCTCACACAAATGTTTAGCCATGTTGGATTTTTGTGAATCACATTTTAATTTGGAGTACCCCCGACAGCATTGCGCATACCCCTGGGGTACTGTAGAAAGTGTCCAAGGTCATTTGGTTTTGGTCCCGATCCACCCAAATATATTCTGTGCAAGTAAAACAGTAATGAACGGAGCGGCTGCCAAAGCTAACTTTGACTGATTTAACGTAGAAAAACAATGTTATTCCTATGGCCACCACTGAAGTGTTATCTGCAGGTCACTCATACAGTAGAATTACCTTGTAATTGCACACGTAACGTTTGATAAATGGATTGCGAGTCATGTCTATTTTTGTTAAACAGATCCCAGCTTGCGTAATTACGATGGCAAAAGGAACATAACACAAAGCTTCCCAAATCAGCCCCTCATACAAACAGAGGGCTCCACACAAGTGGAAGCATTATTAACGCTTGTCAAAAGACACAGGAACCACAGAGAGGCTTCTGTGTAGCAGCTTTATGATTGATTGTTTTGCTCCATCTCTTTTTGTAAAGAGATCTGTTACAGTAACACATTCATTCAAATTCGTGGTGCAAAGAACTTGAATGCTGCCTGCCTGCCCTTTTATACCACAGCCAGTTAGTTTTTAAGAAGTCATTTCAAGGACCACGGGAAAGGAAGAGACCCTCCAAGACGCTCAATGGGGATCATAAAGGGACTGGGAGACTTTCAGATGGATACATTCTAATGCTTAATGTAGAACAGAAAATTGTACTCACTTCAAAATGAAGGCCTGAATAGGCCTTGGGCTCCGGTGAGCAATTTTCTGTAGATAGAAATGTGAGGCAAGAAAGAAGTATCATTACGATACGTAATTATGGTCTGTTCATCACAGACTCTGGAACAGAGGTAAGAGAAGGAGGACTGGATGGATAGTCAGTAATTGTATCTGAACCACACAATCTTGACCTCAAACATTATTGTGTTGGCAAATACAAATGAGTTTTGGCAAGGAGCACTTTCCATTGCAAAGTTATTCCCTTGCTCTTTTGTTACAGAGCTTAGTTTTACAAAGCGTTTGTGTGTGTCCATAACACCAAAGTATATATAGTTAGAAGCGGACACATATCAATGCACCTATAAACCTGCTTTTGAATCTGCACGAAACAACGGTCCAAAACATTCCTAGTGCGAGACGGAAAGATTGAAAGGACTTTTTTATGAAGGCATTTCATACACATAGGCTATAGGTCTAGTCTCCCTCCATATTGCAGGCCTTATGAAAATGTTAATCTCTGGACATCTAGACGATGTAAAGCTTTAAAACAAACACACTTAAATTATGAAGGTAATTATATTTTTAACCGTCAATCATCTCTCCTTTTGATGCATCATTAATCAGGAAAATAGCTAACAGATGCTGCTTCTTCTGGATTTCTGGTCTCCCTACCCACATCTCAGGCCCACATCCAAAATGGCACCTTATTCCTTATTTAGTCCATTATTTTTGACCAGAGCACTATGGGCCCTGGTCAAAAGTAGTGCACTACATAGGGAATATGGTGTCATTTGGGAGGTAACCTTTAGGGCCCTCCTGTACCATACAGCCAGGCCATGCTATTGGCCACAAGGGCTTGTTTAAGTTGTTCATGTACTACTTGTGAATACAAAAAATGGTCAACCATATTCCAAAACGATTTTTGCCTCAAAACACCACTCGGCCCATGATTGCTTCTGAAATGAACACATGCCCTGAACAACTCTCCCTGAAACTCTCTATTACCGTGTGCAGCCTTTCTTGCTTGACAGTAATGGCTTGGTCATTTTATTCCAAGCCTGCGTCTGACCTTGACATTTTTATATGTTATTCAAATAATCCTGAGAGAGTAAAAAAAAAACTCAGATCCACTCGCAGATGTAAGTGTGTATTAAAACACTCAGTGCTATACTCTGCATCACGCTGGTTTCCTCTCTTCCCTGCCTGCCTGGACAACCCACCGCCACATTTCTACCTTTGTTCACACCCAACCCCTTGAGCCGTCCCAAAAACTAAACTAAACACAAACGCTACACAGGAAAGTAACTGTTAAATCTCTCACTCTCACTGACTGGATTCCTTAGCTATTTATCACATCCCCACTTAATGAGTGTGAGGGCACCCTTCTGAGGGGTTTGATGTTTGCTAATGAAGTGTCACCCAATTGTGGTTTTGTATGCGATTATTGGTATCATTCTAATCATTGCTATTATTATTATTATGGCCCTTTTTGCATAGCAACAGTGTTATGAGTAATTACGCTGCGGCAAGCAGCCTGTAATGGGAGCAAGTGCACGGAGGTGCCACATTACTCATTGCCAGTGCAGTTAACTTGTTTTATCGCCTTGCCAGGCTGGACTCTGAAGGGCTCCCAATCTCTGCCATTTTTTTAATGCAGCAGAACTGGACTGAATATGAAGGCTTGTTTAGTAGCCAAAGGACTGAAAGGCAGTCTGAAAGGTTCACTTTGTTCCCTGAAAACCCATACTGTATAAATTCTTTAGTCTTTACATGTATATGTTGCCAGCCAACACTCCTCTTTCTATGCAAACAGAACATACACGTTTGTTTATGACAACAACCACTGGTCCAGTTGTCCATCATGAACTTGGCACCAGAGATAGTAATCTGCACATGCTCTTTCCATGACACAGACTGACCAGGTGAATCCAGGTGAAAGCTATGATCCCTTATTGATGTCCCCTGTTGAATACACTTCAATCAGTGTAGATGAAGGGGAGGAGACAGGTTAATGAAGGATTTTTAAGTCTTGAGGCAATTGAGACGTAGATTGTGTATGTGTGCCATTCTGAGGGTGAATGGGCAAGACAACATTTTTAAGTGCCTTTGAACGGGGTATGTGCCAGGCACACGGGTTACTGTGTGTCAAGAACTGCAATGCTGTTAGGTTTTTCATGCTCAACAGTTTCCTGTGTGTATCAAGAATGATCCACCACTCAAAATACATCCAGACAATTTGACACAAATGTGTGAAGCATTGGAGTCAACATGGGCCAGCATCACTGTGAGCGCTTTCGACGGCTTGTAGAGTCCATGCCCCGACGAATTGAGGCTGTTCTGATGGGAAAAGGGGGAGCAACGCAATATTAAGAAGCTGTTCCTAATGTTTTGTACACTCAGTGTATAGCCACCAGTTTAAAAGAGAGGGTTATTGGCATACTTCTGTAATGGGATCGTTGTTTAATTGAATGTGGCAACAGGCACCTGCTTCCAGTTGGGAAGACTTAACTTAGACTCTAAAATGTAGGATATCATTCTGTCAGTTATGAAATATGAGTTAGAGAGAGATCGGTGTGAGTGCTACTGGGCCCTCTGCAATTTTAAATCCTACAGGGTTTTTGAGTCAAAAGCTAGACATTTCCACATATCTTAATTCATCACATATTTTTTTAAACACTTTTTAAATATATAAAAAGACAGCCTTATCAGTTTGTCGGCATCGTTTCTGAAAATAAACCTTGAATTTATTAAGAGGTTACCGTGGTATAAATGAATGCATATGGCTTGTATTGTATGTCCCCCGAGTAGCCCAGAGTAAGAAAATAAATACAGCTAAATCATTTTCTTTTTTAGCAACCGTCAACAGCTGTCAGGGCACGATTTCTGTCCGTTATTTATTTTTAGGGGAAATGACTAACATTAAAAAAAATCAAACGCAAAATAAAGCTAGCCAGGAAAGATTCCAGAAAGTGTCACTGTTGAAGAGAACTAAATGACAACTAAGTAGGCATTCGTGACATGACAAATGTTTTAAGATTCTGTCAGCTTACATTATGAAGTAATACTTTTTTAAGGCAGCTTTCTCTCAGTCTGCTTGGCCATACTCAATACTAATTGGAGGAGAGCTGCTTCAGACTAACACATTATTGGGTGTCTATAAAATCAAGACTTTACTTCATCTTTCGTTAACAGTAAAAAAGAGCACACTCCTCCTGCAAACATTAATGTAAAAGATCAGAGATAATAGAATCCGTGGCAGAACTACATTTTGCCCAAATAATCACTTTGACCAGACACAACATAAAGGATGAGATGTGACAACATTTGGGAGTGAAAAATGTGAGACAGCAATATGTACAAATGAGAGGTCCTGCAATAACACCACACGTGATTGCAGCCCTTCGACCCTCATCCCAACTGCTGTCGGCTTTCCATTGGAACGTAATGTAGACCCATCTGCCCAAACTATCAACTTAACTCTCTAAAACACGGAAAACACTTGCTCACTACGCTAGCAAACATATTTTCAAAGTATTCCAAGCACCTATGGCTACCCATTCAATAAATGCTGAGTCAAATATCTCTGTACTTCTGCGTGGGGGGGGGTTGTCAAAGTCAGGGCTAGACCCCACTACAGTAAATCATATTTAATAAATGGGATCACAACCAGCAAACACACAGTTTAACTCTGGTGCTGGTTAGGCTCAAATCTGAGTGGGGCTGGGGTGATAATGAAGGGAAATAATAAGGGGAGGGAGGAATAAGGGGGCGTAACGTTCCTTAGCCACGTTCTCCATGCTGATGGAGCACTTCCAGATGGCCCCTGTGGTGGCGGCCAGGAGCTGCTTGTTGTCTGCCTGGCTCAGCAGAGTCACCAGGGACGGCAGGCCCTCGTACTGACGTACCAGGTCACGGGTACGCTTGTCTTCCGCACACGAACAGAGACAGGGAAAGACAGGCAAAATATACAGCTTTTTGGGGCTATTAGTACACATCTCAAAACGATGACGGACCTATTTTTGGAAGTTCTTTGCCCTAATGCTTATGCATTGTTCACATTCCCAGCATCAATGTACATTTTTGCTTGTTAATGGGTTCCTTTTCACTGAGAATAGGTATGGGGGGGGGGGGTGAGGCATAGGACCTGAGGCATAGGTTTTTCACAAAGTCCTCGATCATGCCCTCAGTCTGGATGGCAATTCTGTAACGTAAATTACTTAAATTAAAGTGTAGGGAATCAGAGACAGTGTTTTGGGTTCCAATGATGAATCACACAGTGGTTCTCTTCAGGGTGGCACTCCATGCCTTAATCTGCTGAACATGCTTCCCACACCATGGGTGCACCTGAAATGGCACCCTATTCCCACTTCTGTTGACCAGAGCCCCTCACCTCTGAGGCACACTCCGGCAGGGTTCCCACCACAGGGATTAGTGTGTTCTCATGGGGAGACTTGAGCAGGCAGGCCAGATGAGGGATTCCCCCAGCCTTTGCGGATGGCCTCCTTGTTCCTGGTGCTCTTTCTGCAGCTCCAGAGGACCAGTGCCCTGCAGCGAGCCACCTCCACGCCTTTCTCCTGCTCCTTTGTCAGGGCCACCGAGTCAGGCACGCAGTCTAGTAACTCCACCTGGGAACACGTACACAGAGTCAGACACACACACACACGCGCACACACGCGCACGCACGCGCACACACACACACACACACACACACACACACACACACACACACACACACACACACACACACACACACACACTCAATGATCCAGTGTGTATCAAATACAATTTATATCAGACATTGCGAAAGTAATGTCAGATTTGTTCAGTGGATATGAAATCCACAGGAGATGCTGTAATGATAGCTGTGGTTTCCATTGACGCAATGTATTAAACGAGAATAACAAAATAGTTGGCCATGGTCAGGTGCATAATCAAATCCTATTACCGTGGGGTCTGAAAGAATAAAAAAAGAGACTCAGCATGTGGAAAAACAGCAGGTCTACGTGTTGATGTTACGATATTGAAATGCCAGAGTGCCCCTTTATGACTGTCAGCCTGTGTGTCAGGGCTGTGTTAATCCATAGTTCCTGCACGGCCACTGACACAGAGCAGGCAGAGCTATTACACATGTTATGCAGTGTAAAGGTGGTCTCAGTCTGTTGTTTAGTGTGAAGTTAATCTCTCCTCTGCAAATGACTGCAATGAGCACATCCGATTTGGTAATTTACATAAATATACAAGGCCCACAGGCTTTAATCACAGGTCGCTCTGTCAATAAACATCAACTCAGGTCTGAGGATGTCAAAGGACATTCTATCTGTTTCCCCCTGACTGACTTTGATGTTTGTCACATGAGACCAAGGAAAGGGGGAATGGAGGGTGGGGACTATCAGGGAACTTAGTGTATGGAAACTCGAGGGAGCTAGAAGAGCCAGTACTGTGAGGAGTTTGGTTGGGCTGTGCTGTGTGTTGGTGTGTAGTGGAGGAGTAATTCTGTGATGTGTGTTGGTGTGTAGTGGAGAAGTAATTCTGTGATGTTTGTTGGTGTGTAGTGGAGGAGTAATTCTGTGATGTGTGTTGGTGTGTAGTGGAGGAGTAATTCTGTGATGTGTGTTGGTGTGTAGTGGAGGAGTAATTCTGTGATGTGTGTTGGTGTGTAGTGGAGGAGTAATTCTGTGATGTGTGTTGGTGTGTAGTGGAGGAGTAATTCTGTGATGTGTGTTGGTGTGTAGTGGAGGAGTAATTCTGTGATGTGTGTTGGTGTGTAGTGGAGGAGTAATTCTGTGATGTGTGTTGGTGTGTAGTGGAGGAGTAATTCTGTGATGTGTGTTGGTGTGTAGTGGAGGAGTAATTATGTGATGTGTGTTGGTGTGTAGTGGAGGAGTAATTATGTGATGTGTGTTGGTGTGTAGTGGAGGAGTAATTCTGTGATGTGTGTTGGTGTGTAGTGGAGGAGTAATTCTGTGATGTGCGCTGTTCTGTAGTGAGGGAGTTATTCTGTGTAGTGCTGTGCCATGTTGGCCTATGTTGTGCAAGTTTGTGCTTTGCTGTGCTACAGTACAGTATGTGATTCCAAATTGGCTCTGTCGTGGGTTAGTTAAAGCGTGCTGCTGGCAACAGCAGCAGGGCTGTGGGTTCAATTCCCGCATGGGTCACACATACATATATATTTATGTGTCCCTGTCAATGCCGACAGTTGTGCAAGTCTCTTTGGATGAAAGCGTCTAAATGGCATTATTATTATGTTCCCTTGTGCAAGGCTATGCTTTGCAGTACAGTATGTATTTTACAACCATACTCACCAGTCTCTTGATTCCTCCGTGCTGTCTGACTGTCCTCCTGGCCCGTCGGAACTGTGCCATGTTGGCAATGGCGTCTGCGGCCAGATATTTCAGGTCATTGTCTGGGGAGTCAGCAAAAGCCCGGCGGATCTGACTGCTACGACTGATCTCCTTCAGAATCTTCAGAGAACCTAAATCTAAATCAAACACACAGATGATGAGTCAACAAAGCATATCTCTTTCAATCAAGAAAACATATTTGGGGCCTATATTAAGAAGAACTGTGAAGCCAATGGAAACGACATGAGGTACATCTGTCAACAGGAGCACAAATAAAGAGAATTGTGTAAACCCCCAAAACGTGCCACAGTTTCTGAAGAGTTTCAATATAAAGGCATGCTGTATAAAAAAGCACCCACGCATCTCATTAGGTCTATTAGAGTCGAATTGATATCCTGTGTCCTTAAAGGCACCGGGCCTGTCTGCTCAGGCCTACAGTCAGTATACTCTTTGTATCTGAAACACTAGGCTGGCACACACAGCACAGCTCTGTTCCCCCCGCCGAGCAACCAGGTCCGCTTGGCAGGGAGCAGGGACTGGGAGGGCTACTCACTTTGCATTTGATTTCTTCTGTATCCAGCAAGTTAATGAGGACTTCAAGGCCACCTACATCCCGGATGGCCAGTTGGCACGTCTGCTGGGCTAAATGAAAGTCCCTCATGGAGCACAGAGCAATCACAGTGGCCGTCTGGTTGCCTCCCTGAAATAATAATGAAAACAAGGCACCAATGAATGAATGAAACCGCAGACAGAGAAAATAAGAATTAAAGAGACATTTAGAAAAGGGAAAACACAGTGTCTCCCCTCCTGCCATACTTTTCTCCCCCTGTCTTTTTTTCCTGACTCTCACTGGCTTTAACCATGCCTGGTGTGGTAGTGTTGTTTGCCACAGTTTGGTGCTTTGTGACACTGAACACTGGTAGAGATAAACTATCCGATACAGAATGGCACTCTGACCACTAAGCTGCCTGCTGTCAGACAACCATAGACAATGACCTAAGTTAGAGATTAAAGAGAAAAATGAGCATCGAAATGATGAACATAATAATGAGTAAGCACTTCAAAAGACTCTGTTTTGACAGTTGCTATACACACACACAATAACTCAAGGCTTGTTTCTAACCAATTAGCTACTTAGTAACTACTACTAAGCAAACAAGTGGTTTGTGGGTAGAAAATATTTTCTTTGATTTCACTAGAAGTGCCTCAATATATGGGCAGATGTCGGTTTATTGCTTCTTAGGTGCAACATACAAAACAATGTAAAAATGTAAAACCGGTGACTAGGGGTCATTCTCCTGCCATTCTCGGCTTTTTAGTCTGCATTGTGTTTTTTCGTTGCAGTGTATTGTGTTTTCATAGTCAAGTTTCAAGTTTGAAATGTCACGTGCACAAGTACAGTGATGATTTTTTTTTCTTGCAAGCCCTAAACCCAACAATGCAGTAATCAATCAATAAACAAATGAGAAATAAAAAGAAGAAATAAGAAGAATACAAAAAAAAGAAGATACTGTATATACATGATCCGTTCCAATATTTGCAATATTTGTAAGGGGCCAAGATGACTAGGCAACAGGGTGTATGATGAACAGAGCATCAGCAGTGTAAATGATGATTGAATGTGAGTGTGCGTGTGTGTAGAGTGACTAGAGTCAGTATACGTGTGTGTGCATGTTATGCATGTGTGTAGAGTGACTAGAGTCAGTATACGTGTGTGTGCATGTTATGCATGTGTGTAGAGTGACTAGAGTCAGTATACGTGTGTGTGCATGTTATGCATGTGTGTAGAGTGACTAGAGTCAGTATACGTGTGTGTGCATGTTATGCATGTGTGTAGAGTGACTAGAGTCAGTATACGTGTGTGTGCATGTTATGCATGTGTGTAGAGTGACTAGAGTCAGTATACGTGTGTGTGCATGCTATGCATGTGTGTAGAGTGACTAGAGTCAGTATACGTGTGTGTGCATGTTATGTGTGTGTGTAGAGTGACTAGAGTCAGTATACGTGTGTGTGCATGTTATGCGTGTGTGTAGAGTGACTAGAGTCAGTATACGTGTGTGTGCATGTTATGCATGTGTGTAGAGTGACTAGAGTCAGTATACGTGTGTGTGCATGCTATGCATGTGTGTAGAGTGACTAGAGTCAGTATACGTGTGTGTGCATGTTATGTGTGTGTGTAGAGTGACTAGAGTCAGTATACGTGTGTGTGCATGTTATGCGTGTGTGTAGAGTGACTAGAGTCAGTATACGTGTGTGTGCATGTTATGCATGTGTGTAGAGTGACTAGAGTCAGTATACGTGTGTGTGCATGTTATGTGTGTGTGTAGAGTGACTAGAGTCAGTATACGTGTGTGTGCATGTTATGCGTGTGTGTAGAGTGACTAGAGTCAGTATACGTGTGTGTGCATGTTATGTGTGTGTGTAGAGTGACTAGAGTCAGTATACGTGTGTGTGCATGTTATGCGTGTGTGTAGAGTGACTAGAGTCAGTATACGTGTGTGTGCATGTTATGCATGTGTGTAGAGTGACTAGAGTCAGTATACGTGTGTGTGCATGTTATGCGTGTGTGTAGAGTGACTAGAGTCAGTATACGTGTGTGTGCATGTTATGCGTGTGTGTAGAGTGACTAGAGTCAGTATACGTGTGTGTGCATGTTATGCATGTGTGTAGAGTGACTAGAGTCAGTATACGTGTGTGTGCATGTTATGTGTGTGTGTAGAGTGACTAGAGTCAGTATACGTGTGTGTGCATGTTATGCGTGTGTGTAGAGTGACTAGAGTCAGTATACGTGTGTGTGCATGTTATGCATGTGTGTAGAGTGACTAGAGTCAGTATACGTGTGTGTGCATGTTATGCATGTGTGTAGAGTGACTAGAGTCAGTATACGTGTGTGTGCATGTTATGTGTGTGTGTAGAGTGACTAGAGTCAGTATACGTGTGTGTGCATGTTATGCATGTGTGTAGAGTGACTAGAGTCAGTATACGTGTGTGTGCATGTTATGCATGTGTGTAGAGTGACTAGAGTCAGTATACGTGTGTGTGCATGTTATGTGTGTGTGTAGAGTGACTAGAGTCAGTATACGTGTGTGTGCATGTTATGCATGTGTGTAGAGTGACTAGAGTCAGTATACGTGTGTGTGCATGTTATGTGTGTGTGTAGAGTGACTAGAGTCAGTATACGTGTGTGTGCATGTTATGCATGTGTGTAGAGTGACTAGAGTCAGTATACGTGTGTGTGCATGTTATGTGTGTGTGTAGAGTGACTAGAGTCAGTATACGTGTGTGTGCATGTTATGCATGTGTGTAGAGTGACTAGAGTCAGTATACGTGTGTGTGCATGTTATGTGTGTGTGTAGAGTGACTAGAGTCAGTATACGTGTGTGTGCATGTTATGCATGTGTGTAGAGTGACTAGAGTCAGTATACGTGTGTGTGCATGTTATGTGTGTGTGTAGAGTGACTAGAGTCAGTATACGTGTGTGTGCATGTTATGCATGTGAGTAGAGTGACTAGAGTCAGTATACGTGTGTGTGCATGTTATGCGTGTGTGTAGAGTGACTAGAGTCAGTATACGTGTGTGTGCATGTTATGCGTGTGTGTTGGAGTGCCAGTGTGCAGCAGTTTGTAGAGTGCTTAGAGTGTACATAAAAATGAAGAGTCAACTCAGTCTGTGTATCCATTTTGTTAGCTATTTAGCAGTCTTATAGCTTGGCTGTTAAGCTATAACAGCTGATAAGCTGTTAAGGAGCCTGTTGGTGTCAGAATTGATGCACAGGTACTGCTTCCTATGTGGGCAGAGAGAACAGCCCATGGCTTGGGCGGCTGGAGTCTTTGACGATTTTCCAGGCCTTCCTTACACACCACCTGGTATAGAGGTCCTGGATGGCAGGGCCCCAGTGATGTACGGGGCTGTCCCCACCACTCTCTGTAGCGCCATGCGATCGAGGGCAGTGCAGTTGCCATACCACGCAGTGATGCAGCCAGTCAAGATGCTCTCAATGGTGCAGCTGTAGAACTTTCTGAGGGCCCATGCCAAACTTTTTCAACCTCCTGAGGGGGAAGAGGCGCTGTCGTGCCTTCTTCATGACGGTGCGCATGTGTGTGGACCATTTTAAGTTCTTAGTGATTTGGAAACCGAGGAACTTGAAGTTGCAGTGTATCTTTTGTGAAATGTGAAATGGTTTAGATCAGAATGAGACAAAAGCATCTGACGGCAGATAGAAACAGAAATTCCACACAGTAGGTAGAAAATACAGCAGTAAGCTGATGCAATACGGGATGTGTTACATGATTTTAAAATGTGACACGACATCTTGAAGTCAAAATCTCCTGGTAATTGAACAATTCGAATCTTATTGTTTCATTTTTTTCAATTTTTTCAAAACGTTTTCTTCCTGTTCTCGTTTTAAATTAACCACAGATAAACCTAGAAAAAACAGCAAGTTGCTTTTATTAGTTGCACACTTTATTAGTTGCACATCTCAGCCTTACGTAATGAACGTATCAATGTGAGAGAGAAGAGTTCTTCAAAGGGAATATCTAGAAAATGTTTTAACTATAAATGACATAGTATGTTCTATGCAGTTCATGTTTTGGGGGTACAGTCATAGCAGAATGTACTGTATCAGGGTTGACTGTGATATGAAGCAGTTGTTTGATCAAATCGTTCACCCCACAAAAAGAGGTAGCCTGACACACTGTTGGGAGTGGGATAACGGGCACATGTGTTCCCCATATTATGATGTTGGCCTAAATGTGAACCATTGGTCTCGTAACAGCAGTGGATCTCCTGCTTCTTTTTTCTCTCCTCCACCACTTCTCACTCTTCAAAGGATTCAGTGGGGCTAGGATCATACCTTTCAAAAACAAAACGCTACGTTTAGAACTGATACCACAGAGAAAACATAATATGCTTCTATTTTTGTTAGCTTACGTCTGGAACTATTGTAGACATTCTTTAAAACATTGACAACATCTGACAATCTTTTATGATGGACTGTCCTCCAGCTAGCATGATAGGGGCAGATGCGCAGCCAGAGGGGGCAGCCTACAACTCAACCACTATATGTCTGACTACGTCCCAAATTGCACCCTATTCCTTAAATAGAACACTACTTTTGACCAGAGCCCTATGTGGGGAATAGGGAATGTGGGGAATAAAGGAATAGGATGCAATTTGGGAAGCAACCTTTGTCTGCATCTAAACACTACAGATTATGAAAGACACATTGGAAAAAACTGTAAACACAACTAATGACTGGGGTTTACATAACATGATGAGACAACATTTGTATACAGTATTTATGTGACTTTTGTGATTCACCACAGACAACAATACTGCATAGGTTTACTGCAGAGGTCAGGCTAATATGTGTTTTGTTTAGAGTAGTTTAAACCCAGGTGAACTGTAACGCTCGTCGTGGGTGGAAGAAGAGGAGGACCAATGTGCAGCTTGGTAAGTGTCCATATTGTTTTAATAAGAATACTGAACACTGAACAAAAACCATAAAACGACAAAACGAACAGTGACGCAAAACACTGAACAGAAAAGAATCACCCACACCACACAGGTGGGAAAAGGCTACCTAAGTATGATTCTCAATCAGAGAGAACGAACGACACCTGCCTCTGATTGAGAACCATACCAGGCCAAACACAAAACCACAACATAGAAAAAAGAACATCCTGACCAAACTAAAACAAAGACATAACAAAATAACTAAGGTCAGAACGTGACATGAGCACCTTTTTCTTATGACCCGTTCTGCTCCGTAAACCCACTGCTGAAAACACTGAGGGACCCACTGCTGAAAACACTGAGGGACCCACTGCTGAAAACAATGAGGGACCCACTGCTGAAAACAATGAGGGACCCACTGCTGAAAACATTTCGCTACCAGCGGGATTTGGCAATAACAATAGCAATTTCTAAATGTCTTCACAAATTACATCCAGAGGAAAAATATCTTTAAATATCGCACATTACAAAGCAGGGAAAGAATGCAGGAGATTCATAAACTCTCATGATCTGATAAATGTAGTCACTTACCAATATATAAAACAAGCATTTATTATGGTCCTTTAATCCAGACACATACATTACAAACAGAGCAAGTGCAACAGGCACTATGCACAAATATAAATATAAAATACCAGTCAAAAGTTTGGACACACTTACTCATTCAAGGGTTTTTCTTTATTTTTTACAATTTTCTACATTGTAGAATAATAGTGAAGACATCAAACTATGAAATAACACATGGAATAATTTAGTAACCAAAAAGTGTTAAAAAAAGTATTCTTCAAAGTAGCCACCCTTTGCCTTGATGACAGCTGTGCATAGTCTTGGTATTCTCTCAACCAGCTTCATGAGATAGTCACCTGGAATGCATTTCAATTAATAGGTATGCCTTGTTAGAAGTTAATTTGTGGAATTTCTTTCCTTCTTATTAATGTGTTTGAGGCAATCAGTTGTGTTGTGACAAGGTAGGGATGGTATACAGATGATAGCCCTATTTGGTAAAAGACCAAGTCCATATTATGGCAAGAACAGCTCAAATAAGCAAAGAAAAAGGAAAGTCCGCCATTACTTTAAGACATGAAGGTCAGTCAATGCGGATTATTTCAAGAACTTTTAAAGTTTCTTCAAGTGCAGTCGCAACAACCATCAAGTGGTATGATGAAACTGGCTCTCATGAAGGCGCCACAGGAAGGAAAGACCCAGAGTTACCTCTGCTGCAGAGGATAAGTTCATTAGCGTTACCAGCCTCAGAAATTGCAGCCCAAATAAATGCTTCACAGAGTTCAAGAAACATCAACTGTTCAGAGGAGACTGCGTGAATCAGGCCTTCGTGGTCAAATTTCTGCAAAGAAACCACTACTAAAGGGCACCAATAAGAGACTTGCTTGGGCCAAGAAACACAAGCAATTAGACTGGTGGAAATCTGACCTTTGGTCTGATGAGTACAAATTTGAGATTTTTGGTTCCAACCGCCTTGTCTTTGTGAGACGCAGAGTAGGTGAACGGGTGATCTCCACATGTGTGGTTCCCACTGTGAAGCATGGAGGAGGAGATGTGATGGTGTGGGGGTGCTTTGCTGGTGACACTGTCTGTGATTTATTTAGAATTCAAGGCACACTTACTCAGCATGGCTACCACAGCCTTCAGAAGCGATACGCCATCCCATCTGGTTTGCTCTTATCATTTGTTTTTCAACAGGACAATGACCCAAAACACACCTCCAGGCTGTGTAAGGGCTTTTTGACCAAGAGTGATGGAGTGCTACATCAGATGAACTGGCATCCACAATCACCCAATCTCAACTCAATTGAGATGGTTAGGGATGAGTTGGACCGCAGAGTGAAAGAAAAGCAGCCAAAGTCCTCAGAATATGTGGGAACTCCTTCAAGACTGTTGGAAAAGTATTCCAGGTAAAGCTGGTTGAGAGAATGCCAAGAGTGTGCAAAACTGTGGCTACTTTGAAGAATCTGAAATCTAAAATATATATTTTGATTGGTTTAACACTTTTTTGGTAACTACATGATTCCATATGCGTTGTTTCATAGTTTTGATGTCTTCACTATTATTCTACAATGTGGAAAATGGTAAAAATAAAGAAAAACCCTTGAATGAATAGGTGTCTCCAGGCTTTTGACTGGTATTGTACATACTGTATGTTTTATTGTCACATACACTGGATAGATGCTGTGAAATGTGTTGTTTTACAGGGTCAGCCGAAGTAGTATCCCGCCCCTGGAGTAAATTATGGTTCCTCAAGAGCACACTAAGCACTAAGAAGTGCCCTGGGAAGCAGACATCACACAGAGGGAATTTACGTGTTAAGGTCGCAATGGAATTCACACCAGACACACAGGGTGGATGATCATCATTAGTCAGCAACTCAATAGTAATTCTTCAGGTAAATGAGGAAGACCATTGTATAATTTTTTTTATCTACCTATCCAATAAGATTATGGAATCAACAACTGATTTACGCAATAAAACACAATAAGAGATCAAAATTAATGTAATTGTTCAGACCTCCTTACCACCAAAAACCTGAAATCTGAAAGAAACCTTCACTGCTTGATAACTGCTTGATACAACTCTTCCAAACAGCAAGGTAATAACATGGGCATGTGTGTGTGCGTGTGCGCGTGCGTGTGTTCGTTCGTTCGCGTGTGCGTGTGCATGAGTATGTGTGTGTGCCCCAACAGAGCTGGATCTATGACAGATGGAATGAAGCCACAGTCTGTGTTTCTAGTGTCTGTGTTCCTCAACCTCGGTCGGTGTAAGATAGAAGCAACCAGCTTGGCAGTGTCCGCTTCCTGGAGAGTGCATGTGATTTTTACTCTTCTGCCGTTTCTGGAGCAGACTAGCTATGTAGGGTACAGATTAAGAAGAAAAAAGACAGAGCCTTCTGCCAAGTCCATTATGGGTAACGAATAGGGAAAGAATGATTGGTGGGTCTCTCTTACTTCATATTGGACATAGGATCTTCTATAAAATAAAATGTTGAGCATATGACTGGCCTTGTAGCAGCTAGCGAAATAATACAGTTTGTGTCAGGCTTCCAAATGTTTTGTGGTATTTTGTGTCACTAAAAAGTTGTTTCACTTAAAAAGTATGGAAACATGTACAGATGTTCTGTAAAACATTCTCTAGACATAAGTTACAGCATTCATAGTGGAAATTACTTAGTCTGGTGGAGGAGTAGGCCACTTAATTTCTCTGAGTTTCCAAAATAATTGTTCAAACTTATATGTGTTGTATTTATATTTAGCCTTTTAGTCTAAGGCTTCCAATCAAAAGTAAAAAATGTTTCTGGTGCTTAAGAACCTTTTTCTGAGAAAGGTTTTTATAACATGTTAACAGAGCTGAAAACTCAGTTCAAAGCTGTGAAACACCTAATTCATTAGAAATATCATTCACTCGTAGAAATTAAGTTAATGTGAGGGTAGTGACTGACCCTGGCTCTTTTGCAGGGCAGGAGAACATGAGGTAGTTAGGAAAAGTGTACTCCTGAGAGAACGTGGGGCCTGTATTTCCGCTACTGACCAGCAGAGGGTGGACAACCTCAACCATGGTTACACTGTCACGTTCTGACCATCGTTCGTGTGTGTTTTCCTTGTTTTAGTGTTGGTCAGGACGTGAACTGGGTGGGCATTCTATGTTGGATGTCTTGTTTGTCTATTTCTATGTCTGGCCTGATATGGTTCTCAATCAGAGGCAGGTGTTAGTCATTGTCTCTGATTGGGAACCATATTTAGGTAGCCTGGGTTTCACTGTGTGTTGGTGGGTGATTGTCCTTAGTGTTAGTTTGCACCAGTTTAGGCTGTTTCGGTTTTCATTACGTTTATTATTTTGCACTGTTTGTATTTAGATTCGTGTTGCTATAGTCACAATAAACATGGATCGCAATCTACACGCCGCATTTTGGTCCGACTCTCCTTCTCATCAAGAAAACCGTTACAGAATCACCCACCACCAACGGACCAAGCAGCGTGTCAACAGGCAGCAACAGCAGCGTAAGGAGGAATGGACATGGGAGGACGTTTTGGATGGCAAGGGCTGTTACACTTGGGAGGAGATACTGGCTGGAAGAGATCGCCTCCCATGGGAACAGGTGGAGGCACTTAGGAGAGCTGAGGCAGCCGGAGAGAGGAGCCGGCGATATGAGGGAACACGGCTGGCAAGGAAGCCCGAGAGGCAGCCCCAAAAATTTCTTGGGGGGGGGCTAACAGGGAGTATGGCTACGCCAGGTAGGAAACCTGGGCAGACTCCCTGTGCTTACCGGGGGGCTAGAGAGACCGGACAGGCACCGTGTTATGCAGTGGTGCGCACGGTGTCTCCAGTGCGGGTGCATAGCCCGGTGCGGTATATTCCAGCTCCGCGTGTCGGCCGGGCTAGATTGAGCGTCGAGCCTAATGCCATGAAGCCGGCTCTACGTCGCTGGTCCCCAGTGCGTCTCCTTGGGCCGGCTTACATGGCACCAGCCTTGCGCTCGGTGTCTCCGGTTCGCCTGCATAGCCCAGTGCGGGCTATTCCACCTCGCCGCACTGGCAGGGCGACCGTGAGCATTCAACCAGGTAAGGTTGGGCAGGCTCGGTGCTCAAGAGCTCCAGTGCGCCTGCACGGTCCGGTTTTTCCAGTACCACCTCCACACCCCAGCCCTCCGGTAGCAGCTCCCCGCACCAGGCTTCCTGTGCGTGTCCTCGGCCCAGTACCACCAGTGCCAGCACCACGCATCAGGCCTACAGTGCGCCTCGCCTGTCCAGCGCTGTCGGAGCCCTCCTCCTCTCCAGCGCTGTCGGAGTCTCCCGCCTGTTTAGCGCTGTTAGAGCCTTCCTTCTCTACAGCGCTGCCGGAGTCTCCCGCCTGTTCAGAACTGCCAGTCTGCATAGAGCTGCCAGTTTGCAAGGAGCTGCCAGTCTGCATGGAGCTGCCAGTCTGCATAGAGCTGCCAGTCTGCAAGGAGCTGCCAGTCTGCAAGGAGCTGCCAGTCTGCAAGGAGCTGCCAGTCTGCATAGAGCTGCCAGTCTGCAAGGAGCTGCCAGTCTGCAAGGAGCCGCCAGAGCTGCCTTTCTGCAGGATGCCGCCAAAGCTGCCAGTCTGCAAGGAGCCGCCAGAGCTGCCAGTCTGCAAGGAGCCGCCAGAGCTGCCAGTTAGCATGGAGCAGCCAGGGCCGCCAGTCAGCATGGAGCAGCCAGGGCCGCCAGTCAGCATGGAGCAGCCAGGGCCGCCAGTCAGCATGGAGCAGCCAGGGCCGCCAGTCAGCATGGAGCAGCCAGTCAGCATGGAGCAGCCAGAGCAGCCAGTCAGCATGGAGCAGCCAGTCAGCATGGAGCAGCCAGAGCTGCCAGTCAGCATGGAGCAGCCAGAGCTGCCAGTCAGCATGGAGCAGCCAGAGCTGCCAGTCAGCATGGAGCAGCCAGTCAGCATGGAGCAGCCAGAGCTGCCAGTCATCATGGAGCAGCCAGTCAGCATGGAGCAGCCAGAGCAGCCAGTCGACCAGACTCTTCCAGATCTGCCAGTCGACCAGACTCTTCCAGATCTGCCAGTCGACCAGACTCTTCCAGATCTGCCAGTCGACCAGACTCTTCCAGATCTGCCAGTCGACCAGACTCTTCCAGATCTGCCAGTCGACCAGACTCTTCCAGATCTGCCAGTCGACCAGACTCTTCCAGATCTGCCAGTCGACCAGACTCTTCCAGATCTGCCAGTCGACCAGAATCTTCCAGATCTGCCAGTCGACCAGACTCTTCCAGATCTGCCAGTCGACCAGACTCTTCCAGATCTGCCAGTCGACCAGACTCTTCCAGATCTGCCAGTCGACCAGACTCTTCCAGATCTGCCAGTCGACCAGACTCTTCCAGATCCGCCAGTCGACCAGACTCTTCCGGATCCGCCAGTCAGCCAGACTCTTCCGGATCCGCCAGTCAGCCAGGATCTTCCAGAACCGCCAGCCAGCCAGGATCTGCCGGATCCAACCACCTGCCTGAGCTTCCTCTCAGTGCTGAGCTTCCTCTCAGTGCTGAGCTTCCTCTCAGTGCTGAGCTACCCATCAGTCCCGAGCTACCTCTGTCCCGAGCTGCCCCTCTGTCCCGAGCGGTCTTTAAGGAGGGTAACCTATCTAGGGACGCTAAGGAGGTGGACTAAAACTGTTATGGAGTGGGGTCCACGTCCAGCGCCAGAGCCGCCACCGCGGACAGATGCCCACCCACACCCTCCCCCATAGGTTTAAGTTGTGCGTCCGGAGTCCGCACCTTGGAGGGGGGGTACTGTCACGTTCTGACCATCGTTCGTGTGTGTTTTCCTTGTTTTAGTGTTGGTCAGGACGTGAACTGGGTGGGCATTCTATGTTGGATGTCTTGTTTGTCTATTTCTATGTCTGGCCTGATATGGTTCTCAATCAGAGGCAGGTGTTAGTCATTGTCTCTGATTGGGAACCATATTTAGGTAGCCTGGGTTTCACTGTGTGTTGGTGGGTGATTGTCCTTAGTGTTAGTTTGCACCAGTTTAGGCTGTTTCGGTTTTCATTACGTTTATTATTTTGCACTGTTTGTATTTAGATTCGTGTTGCTATAGTCACAATAAACATGGATCGCAATCTACACGCCGCATTTTGGTCCGACTCTCCTTCTCATCAAGAAAACCGTTACATACACAAAGTGCCATCGTGGATGGACGTGGGACCCCGCTCAATACCCGGGTGATTCTATTATGATGCCTACTTACATCACCATCTTACATTTTACTTGGAAATTAATATATTGTTTAAATTATAAAAAAGGATGTACACCTCATCTATCAAGTCAAATCAAATTGTATTTGTCACATGAGCCGAATACAGCAGGAAATGCTTACAGTGAAATGCTTACTTACAAGCCCTTAACCAACAATGCAGTTAGGAAAATAACCCCCCCCCCCCAAAAAAAAAAACAGAGATAAGAATATCAAATAATTAAAGAGCTGTAGTAAATAAGAATAGCTGGGCTATATAGAGGGGGTACCGGTACAGAGTCAATGTGCGGGGGAACCGGTGTTGAGGTAATTGACGTAATATGTACATGTAGGTAGAGTAAAAGTGACTATGTATAGATAATAAACAGAGTAGCAGCAGCGTAAAATAGGGGGCAATGCATTATTCTGGGTAGCCTGATTAGCTGTTCAGGAGTCTTATGGCTTGAGGTTAAAAAGATGTTCAGAAGCCTCATGGCCCTAGACTTGGTGCTCCAGTACCGCTTGCCATGCGGTAGCAGAGAGAACAGCATATGACTAGGGTGGCTGGAGTCTTTGATAATTTTTAGGGCCTTCCTCTAACACCGCCTGGTATAGAGGTCCTGGATGGCAGGAAGCTTGGCCCGGTGATGTACTGGGCCGTTTGCATAACCCTCTTTAGTGCCTTGTGGTTGGAGGCTGAGCAGTTGCCATACCAGGCAGTGATGCAACCCGTCAGGATGCTCTCGATGGTGCAGCTGTAAAGCCTTTTGAGGATCTGAGGACCCATGACAAATATTTTCAATCTACTGAGGGGGAATAGGTTTTGTCCTGCCCTCTTCACGACTGTCTTGGTGTGCTTGGACCATGTTAGTTTGTTGGTGATGTGGACGCCAAGGAACTTGAAGCCCTCCACCTGCTCTACTACGCCCCAATGATGAGAATGGGGGTGTGCTCGGTCCTCCTTTTCCTGTAGTCCACAATCATCTCCTTTGTCACATTGAGGGAGAGGTTGTTGTCCTTGTACCACATGGTCAGGTCTCTGACCTCCTCCCTATAGGCTGTCTCATCGTTGTCAGTGATCATCAGCAAACTTAATGATGGTGTTGGAGTTGTGCATGGCCATGCAGTCATAAGTGAACTAAGTAAGGGTATGGTTGTTACCTACCCTTACCACCTGGGGCAGGCCGTCAGGAAGTCCAGGATCCAGTTGCAGAGGGAGGTATTAATCCCAGGGTCCTTAGCTTAATGATGAGCTTTGGAGGCAATATTGTGTTGAACGCTGAGCTGTAGTCAATGAATAGAATTGTCACATAGGTGTTCCTTTTGTCCAGGTGTGAAATGGCAGTGTGGAGTGCAATAGAGATTGCATCATCTGTGGATCTGTTGGTGCGGTATGCAATTTGGAGTGGGACTAAGTTTCTGGGATAATGGTGTTGATGTGAGCCATGATCAGCCTTTCAGAGAATTTCATGGCTACAGACGTGAGTGCCACGGGTCGGTAGTCATTTAGGCAGGTTACCTTAGTGTTCTTGGGCACAGGGACTATGGTGGTCTGCTTGAAACATGTTGGTATTACAGACTCAGACAGGGAGAGGTTGAAAATGTCAGTGAAGACACTTGCCAGTTGGTTAGCGCATGCTCGGAGTACACATCCTGGTAATTAGTCTGGCCATGCGGCCTTGTGAATGTTAACCTGTTTAAATGTCTTACTCACAACAGCTGCGGAGAGTGTGACCACGCATTTGTCTAGAACAGCTGATGCTCTCATGCATGTTTCAGTGTTACTTGCCTCGAAGCGAGCATAGAAGTTACTTAGCTCGTCTGGAAGGCTTGTGTCACTGGGCAGCTCTCGGCTGTGGTTCCCTTTGTAGTTTGTAATAGTTTGCAAGCCCTGCCCCACCCGACAAGCATTGGAGCTGGTGTAATACGGAGGGCATAGTGGGATTTCTTATAAGCTTCCGGGTTAGAGTCCTGCTCCTTGAAAGCGGTAGCTCTACCCTTTAGCTCAGAGCGAATGTTGCCTGTAATCCATGGCTTCTAGTTGGGGTATGTACATACAGTCACTGTGGGGACGACGTCCTCAATGCACTTATTGATAAAGCCAGTGACTGATGTGGTGTACTCCTCAGTGCCATCGGAAGAATCCCGGAACATATTCCAGGCTGTGTTAACAAAACAGTCCTGTAGTTTAACATCTGCTTCATCTGACCACTTTTTTATAGATTAAGTCATTGGTGCTTCTTGCTTTAATTTTAGCTTGTAAGCAGGAATCAGTAGGATAGAATTATGGTCAGATTTGCCAAATGGAGGGCGAGGGAGGGCTTTGTACTCTGTGTGAGCTGTGTACTTTGAGAGCTTGAGCGCTGTGTGTGGAGTAAAGTTGGTCTCAAAAAATGTTCCCTCCGGTTGCACATTTAACATGCTGATAGAAATTGGTAAAACTGATTTAAACCTCTTAGGGCTAGGGGGCAGTGTTCTGAAGTTCGGATGACTGACGTGCCCAAAGTAAACTGCATGTTACTCAGGCCCAGAAGCTAGGATATGCATATAATTGGTAGCATTGGATAGAAACACTCTGAAGTTTCTACAACTGTTAAACTAATGTCTGTGAGTATTACATAACTGATATGGCAGGTGAAAACCAGAGGAAAATCCTTTCAGATTTTTTTTTTTAGGTCACAGATCATTTCAATGCTAGCCTATGGGATATACAATTAAAAAGGACCCAGATTACAGCTCCTATGGCTTCCACTAGAGGTCAGTCTTTAGAAAGGGTTTCAGGCTTGTTTCTTGAAAAATGAACAAATAGTTGTAGTTTTTCCAAGGTGTCACTCATTAGAAAAGTAGTCTTGTTGAGCGTGTTTGTCATGTATTGTCATATTATGTCTTGTTCCTGTTCTTTCTCTTCACTCCGTCTCCCTCTGCTGGTCGTATTAGGTTACCTTCTCTTCCTCTCCTTCCCCCAGCTGTTCCTCATCTTCTCTAACTACCTCGTTCACCCTTTTCCCACCTGTTCCCTTTTTCCCTCTGATTAGGTCTCTATTTATTTCTCTGTTCCTGCTTCTGTCTTTGTCAGATTCTCGTTTGAGTTTCTCATGCCAGAACCAAACTATCGTCTCGTTTGCTTCACCCTTGTCCTGTCCTGTCGGAATCTGCCTGTTCATCTGATGCTACGTGTGATCAGGTACCTCTGTCCTCTACGACCCGCGCCTACCCAGAGAGACCAGCAGTCTGTCGCCGCTAACCCAGCTATTCTCCTCTGCTGCTAAGAAGGGGACTCTAACCCAGCTATTCTCCTCTGCTGCTAAGAAGGGGGACTCTTCTGTAAATATCAGAAGGACTTTATGATTCATTTGTCGCCCTCTCTGCGGGTTGTCTATTTTGCCATTATATACATCTGAAGAGGATCTATGTCTTTCCTGTGTTTTGACATTAAAGGACTCTGTTTTTGTTAAACCGCTTTTGGGTCCTCACTCACGTGCATAACAGTGTTAATGAGGTGCGCGCTCTTCGTTATTTATCTTCCCTATTGAACATACTATTCTCAGTCTTAAATTGTATAGTTTATTTAGATATTAGAGTGCCCGAGGATTAATTAGAAACATCGTTTGACTTGTTTGGACGAACGTTACCAGTAACGTTTTGGATTTGTTTTTATGCATATTGAACGAGTGGATTACTGAAATCAAAGGCGCCAACTAAACAGACTTTTTTGGATATAAAGGACTTTATTGAACAAAACGACCATTCATTGTGTAGCTGGGACCCTTGGGATTGCAAACAGAGGAGGATCTTCAAAGATAAGTGATTTATTTAATCGCTACTTGTGATTTTTGTGACGCCTGTGCTGGTTTGAAAAAGTATTTTTAATGTGGGGCACTGTCCTCAGATAACAAGAAGTTAAGCTTTTAAATGATGTAGGTGTCACGATCGTCGTATGGAGCAGACCAAAGCGCAGCGTGGTTAGAATACATTCTTCTTTATTAATGAAGAACACGAAGAACACTTAAACAAAACGAATAAGATGAACGTGACCACTATTTAAACAATGTGCTAACGTGCAACATAACATAGACAATAACCCACGAAATACCCAAAGAAGATGGCTGCCTAAATATGGTTCCCAATCAGAGACAACGATAAACACCTGCCTCTAATTGAGAACCAATCTAGACAACCATAGACCAACATAAACACCTAGATGAAATCAACCCCATAAATCTACAAAAAACCCTAGACAGTACAAACACCCTAGAATAAGACAAAAACACACATATCACCCATGTCACACCCTGATCTAACCAAAATAATAAAGAAAACAAAGAATACTAAGGTCAGGGGATGACAGTAGGACACTTGTATGTTCATGAATGTTTAATATTACTATTTTGTCATTTGAATTTGGCGTGCTCCAACTCTACCGGATGTTGTCGATTTTGATCCCGGTAACAGGATCGGATCCCTAAGAGGTGATTTAAGTTTCCCTGCATTAAAGTCACCCCCGGCCACTAGGAGCGCCGCCTCTGGGTGAACATTTTCCTGTTTGCTTATGGCAGTATACAGCTCATTGAGTGCGGTTTTAGTGCCAGCATCGGTCTATGGTGGTATGTACTGTAGACAGCTATGAAAAATACAGATGAAAACTCTCTAGGTAGATAGTGTGGTCTATAGCTTATCATGAGATACTGTACATCAGGCAAGCAAAACCTTGAGTCTTCCTTAGATATCGTGCACCAGCTGTTATTTACATATATGCATAGGCCCCTGCCCCTAGTCTTACCAGAGGCTGGTGTTCTATCCTGCCGATAGAGTGTATAACCCGCCAGCTGTATGTTCTTAATGTCGTCGTTCAGCCACAACTCGGTGAAACATAAGATATTATAGTTTTCAATATCCCGTTGGTAGGTTATACGTGCTTTCATTTTGTCCCATTTATTTTCCAGCGATTGAATGTTAGTTAGCAGGACAGAAGGCAAAGGCAGATTAGCCACTCGTCACCTGATCCTCACAAGGCACCCTGATCTTTTTCAGCAAAATCTCAGTTTCCTCCTCCAGTGAATGACGGGGATCTGGGCCTGGTCAGGTGTCTGTAGTATATCCCTTCCCTCCAACTCATTGAAGAAAAACTCTTTGTCTAATCTGAGGTGAGTAATCACAGTTCTGATGTCCAGAAGCTCTTTTCGGTCATAAGAGATGGTCGCGGCAACATTATGCATAAAACAAGTTACGAACAATGCAAAAACACTAACAAAATAGCATGGTTTGTTAAGAGCCGATAAGACGGCAGCCTTCCCCTCTGGCGCCATCATTGTCAATTGATATTGAAAGGGTTACTTTACCTCAGGACATAAAACAATCTCATCATTATATGATTATATAAACTAAGGACATATCCTCATGCTTATATATACAAATATATGTGGCACAAATCTATTAGGCACAAATAAGGGATCATCTAATGTGTTATTATGTGGCAGTTAAATTAAGAAGCCACCTGAAGCCATGCAATAAAAATGACCACATTCTAGGTAAACACTTACACAGTACACAACCTTTGAGTGTGGTTTGGTAAGTAATAAACTTGTTAACAATGTTGGCACCTACATATAAATAGTTTTTTCACATAAGCCACTTGCAATCACCAGCACCAGCAGAGCACAAAGTAGGGTAATTGGTAGCAGCTACGCTGAAAGCATACTGTATGTATAACTGTTAAATTGCCATATATATCTAATTCTAGATAATGAAGCAGTGGCTTCAGCTTGTAAAACAAATACCCTGTGGTTACCAATAGTGCATATTGATGGCAATTACGTGGTATGTAGCATATGTGTAAACTATACTGTGTGTTATTCAATCTGCACAAAGAGAGAGTGCTGACCGTATGGGCACTCTAAATATACTGTAAAGCCGACATGCCTTGTTTCTTGCCACACAAAAAGCTGTTAACATACACACAAGCCTCATCTATAGCGTTTAAGTCATTGCGGCAAGCAACATGTTAACATCATTATAACATAATTTCATCAAGCAAAATCATAACTCATTAGATGGCATACTGTATGTGTATACACAGGCACATGTTACATACATTTTAGGACTTTTCCATTCATGATATATAGCCATTGGTTCTTAACGAGTACACTTTATAAATGCCCCATGAGCTTAGTTAAACTGTCTATTCCCATCAGAACCCCAAATTTAAGCTTGGTTTACTTCTTTGTACATAAACAAGGTAATTCTAAACAATCACTGTATTGCCTCAAAACATGGTTAAAACTATCATGGATGGTCAGTCCTGCATCTATAAGCTCTGTCAATTCATTTGAGAATGTTTACATTTTTTCAGCCCCATCTCTCAACAGTGGTGGGATGTATACTTTGTTATTGCAGATTGCCCCTTTTAATTAAGACATACTTATTTAAACGCATGCAGTGTAGGCACACATATTAGCACTCTGGGTAAATATCCTTGGATAAATAACCCATCAAACACAACACAGATCATTCATGTGTTGCTTTATGTGAAAGTCTCAATCTTCCTCAAGTACAAATGTCTGTCTATACGGCTGAGATGAAGAAGGAAAAAACTGTTCTTACTTCTAAAATAAAACAGATATTTAACTTGGCTCGGGGTTAGTTTTAGCTTCTGATGGTAATGATATTATAAAATGACTACTGGACAAACCCCATAAATAACTCCACTGTGTGGTTCCCAGACAGATATAATGCTGCCTAGGAAGTACAGGTTTACAAATGCATCTTGTTGAAGGCACAAACTCTCACTGTGAATTCACTCCAATCCCCACTCAAAAGTATAATGAAATTTGAAATGTTCCCTTATCAGACATTGGCCCAGCTTCTTTAATATCATTTACATTTTAAGTCTGTTTTGGAAAAGAGAGTAACTGCTCTTTCCCAAGAAGGACTTTTTATTTCATTATCTCATGTTTTGTTAAGCTAAAAATATCTACCTGGAACTGAATTTGCATGAATGTTTTCTTTAAAAGATTTACCACCAGTTGCCCTATGAATGATCGTATTAGGGGGGCCCAATTGCAGTACGGTATGTAAAAACATGGACAGAGCCAAATACTGTATCTCAGCTTACAAAGCTTCTGCTAATATTTAATAGTCATAGATCATAGAGATACAAAAGAATGTCATTCATATTTCATTACTATAGCGTAAATCGATTTAATTAGTACCCAAAAATTAAACACATTTGAATTTCAGTTAATTTAGTAAATTACTATATCGTAAATAGAGATTCAAAGTGGAGAGATTAGGTTATGATTATCATTAAAGTATAGGGGCCAGATTTGAAATATATGACTAACCATAATATCATATGATTGCAGTTACATCAGGTCAATGCCCTAAACGGTATGTAAGCACAAGTCCAAATAATCTGACCGGTAATCACAGAGCAAGAGAGAGAGAGAGGGGAGAATTCCTCTCTAATCAGGCAGTGGAAGAGGTATTCCCAGTCAGTCTGGGTCAGTGGCGCATTGGTCCTCTCTCTCTTTTCCTTTTGTGTTTTGACACATTAATATTCACCATATGCACTGTCAGTCCTTTCAGAGCCGCGTTTCATTTATGCTCTGTGGTGTGGGTAAACAGTGTGCCCAGCTGCTGTTTTTAGACAGCTCTGCTCTCTTCTCTCATATGTGTTGGCTCAAACGTGTACCCAAATAGGCCTAGTGTGTGTCAGAAACCAGGAATCCACAAACCCAGTCCAACCACTTCTATAAACATCCTACTACGAAGCAGGCGCTTTAAAACAGGAGCACATTATATATACTTTTATATCTAACGTATTTTGTTACATTGATCGACAACTTTATGTCGTAAAATTTACGCAAAGCAGGCAGGTGGAATTATTATGTTAAGGAGATTGCATATTGTTCCCTCTCGGGTGACATTAGGACCATTGTGACTATCACAATTCTACAGACACAGAGCCATACCTTAAAGGGATTAATTTTTTAGACAATTTCAAGAAGTTTGAATATTGACTCAAGTCTGCATCAAAATTGCTGTATGGATCACAGGAAAAGGACCTGGATTTGATTGTTTCCTGTCCATTGTGAACTGCCTGTCCTGCTAGAATAGTAGATGTTTTCAACAGAACAGAACAACTTATTTTCTGTGAAATTCCCAAAGCAGAGTGCTGGGCCAGGCCTCTACAGACTTTATTGTACTGTACCTAGAGGAATATGACCAGTTTCTGGATCTTCCACTACTCAGAGGACAGGTCTGTGTTGCTCTCCGGCCGGTGCTCTGGCTGCTCCTTGTCCTCCTCACTCTCAGATGAACTCTCGCTGAAGTCATCGGCGCCTCCTCCTGGGGTCTTACTGAAGAACACAGACACAGCAGGAGATAAGAATCAACATCAAGTTTTGTGTAACAGCTATACAAGTACATATCCATACACAGGAAGGGTTTAAACTTAAAATATTATATCAGTATATGATACATAACAAAATATGAAGTTTTCCTTTTGTGATTTAAAATAACTGCAAGATTATTCTACACAACAAGCACCATTAACAATCTAAAGTTAATCGGAATTGTCAGGTTTGAACTTTCTCACAATCTAAGCAGCAGCAGCCAGGAATAGAGAGAGGGATTAAAGTAATGGGCAAACTGGAGTCGTCATCATACTAAACAAAGCAGGCCTCTCTTTTTCTACCGTAGCCTTCATACTATAAACGCCAACAGAAATGCAGATGGCTTTTAAAGTCAGTTGCACCACTCAAATAACTGTATCATGAAAACGGTGCACCGCGGAGCAATGAAATTTGGTACACGTTCAAATGGGGCCGCGGGGAGATGGTTCCTATTTACACAGATAGCATTTCCAGGGGAGGCCATTATCAGAGGAAATCAGCCGATATGACCGTTTCTCAGGCAACGCAGATGGGCCACGATAAACACTGAACTAAGCCTTAATTAAGCAGTGAAGCGCTGTTCCGATGTGTCTGGTTTGACTACAGGCCTGGAGTAAGCTAGGCTAGTAGGTTCCCAAAGGTCCCTTTCTGTACGTGTACCAAGTTTCTCTGGTTCAAGGCGGGGGGAAAGCTATCAGCAGAACAGTGGCTAGAGTCGACCCAGTAACTTTACTAGCAGACCTGTATACACTGGCATTCACAATTATGGGGACAGCTGGAAACATCGCTGCCAGGCACCAGAGGAAAGGCAGGGAAAGCGTACATCAGACCCATACATTGGCTTATATAAAAACAGTTATTATCAGTTTCCACAGAAGCTATCACTACGGGTCAAAGAGTTGTGCCACGTTTTTTCTGTGACTTCAGCAATCTCTTTCCTGTAAGCTGCCTGCTCTTCTGTAGGACTAGAAGGGTTCCTCATTTATGAAGTGTGAGGAGGAAACCCCACCAGGTGACTTACCTTTTATGAGACGACTGCCTACCAGGTGAGGAAGACACAGAGAAATCTGCTTTTCTTCTGCATCTTCTCTCCTCCGTCTCAGCAAACGTCTCATTTGCTGCACTCCTTTTGGATTTCTTCTCATCTGCTTCCCTCGAAAAATGTAATAAAATAAGAGGGGACATCATTATGCGTTTTTCTATTTTGGAAATAGTTATTTATCGTAACATATCATCATCGTTTATGCATTGAGGGAAAAGAGGGATGCAGGGATTTTGGGCTTTTTTGTTGTTGCCATTTTAGATAGCTTTTATCCAGAGCCAGCTGCCTCAAAATGGTGACACTTATCACAAGGTCCAGCTACAAAAGCTTAAACCCCTGCTAGATCTATTTATCAATCAAAGAACATGTGATACATCATTTTTGTGAATTTTACTCCTGCGCCCAACTTGTCTGTCTGTAATTGTACAGTGGGGTTCCAAGCAGGGAACACATCGATTAACTGGGATCGTCCATACAATCAGGAATATTTGTGCTTGCCCTGAAAAATGTAAAGCCATATAAACCATCTCTTTATAATGTGTGACTGCTGCCATGTGGAGAAGACACACTGAGACACATGCAACCAGTGAAGTGCGCCGACTCCAGCATCACTTCCTTCTTAAAATCTCGTCTATTGGAGCATAACGTTCCCAAAGGCATACAGAACATGTAGCGTTGCAAATATTCCAAAGACCTCCAATACATGGAGTGGAATTATCACATACTCATATGGTGATGCAAGACCGAGGTTCTTCCATTTCCAAGATGGTTCTAATTGTTTCTTTGCCGCCTGGCTTGTTCTGCACAAGCTGTTGTCTCGCCTTCTCATGCACATTCTTTTCCTGATGCTCGTAAGGCCTCTGGGTTTGGCCTTGTTCCTCTGTATCAACCGATTCCACATGTTGGATCTTTTGTGTTGACGGAGGTTCTTCTTGAACGACAGAATCCCGTTGAGGAAGAGAATAAGTGAGGAAAAAGGACCTCTCAATTTGCACCCAAATGCTAGCAGTGATACATACAATAAATTTGGGCCGTAAAATTATATGGACTTGGGTCCTTAAAAAAGTTCTTCCTCTGAATGATTGTTCTTTTAACAAAGTCGTCGGTCCTTTTGTGATTTCTTTCAAGTTATAAAGCATATTTTCCATTCTGCAGCTGACATGTGGCCTCCTCATCCAGTTATTTGAGACACGTCACACATTGGTGTCTGAAAGGGTTGCCATTCAATTCTTCTCAGCCCAAGAAGAACCATGTAAAAACTCACCAGGGTTTGATTCAGTCACTGTTCGTAATAAAACAGACCTTTCTCAACAGTCCGTACTGCAGCAGAATAACAATCCAGCCTTTATAATTGAGCGACAGTAATACAATGACACATTCCCAGTGCTTCACTACACAGAAGAGGTTCCCCTCTATTAATTGGCTGAACAATGTCAAACGTTTATTGTTTCATTACAGTCCTCGCGCAAAAATCTTGCAGCTTGCCACAGACAAAGGAGACCCTTTGTTTCACTGTTATTCAGAGATGATTTTTACGTTTTTGAAGGTCTTTTTACCCAACTTTACAACCTAACGTAAGAATGCCAACAAGACACATATGCGTGGTTCGCAGGCAGGGAATGTTTTTAAATCAAAGGCACCTGCTAGGCAGAAAATAGCTCGCCTCAGACTCCCATTGCTTGCAATAAGCTAGATATTTTTTTTTTTTAAGAAGTAAAGGGGGAGAAATAATTAACATGGAATACTAAGGCCGTGTTCATACGCTCGGGCCAAGCACGCTCGGTCACTTTCCAAAACCAGCTTGTTTGTCATAAAACCCAAAGTGACCTGCTGTTGGAACAATGCAGGCCAATTCAGGCCACTATGGCTGCATTTCAGGTGTCCAACCGTACCTTTTTTTTATGATACCTGAAATGGACAGAAGGAAACATTCCAAACTCCATGGCACGTTAGAGCAACACACACAGCACAGCACAGCACAGCACAGCACAGCACAGCACAGCACAGGGACGGCTCTGTCAAGAGCAAGTGCACAGACACTTTAAGCAGGTCTGACGCCTGCCTGCCCGCAACTCTCCTCAGACTTCTGTCGGTCTCGGCAACACTTTTTTTTTTTTTTACTACAGGCGACTTCCAAATCATTACATTGGCACTATTCATCTTTCTCCACTTGTGCCTTGTTCCAAGCCCTCACTGAGAGACCCGAGACTCCAAATATTTACACATGTTTATTGGACTTGTATCCATTGTATCTAATTACTTTCTCCATACAGTGATGGAAAATAAGCTAAATAGTAGCTGTCAGTGGAAGAGATGTGCGAGGCTCCGTGTGGAGAGTGAACATGACAGCAGAGCTAGATTGATTTCAGGATTTGAATAACAAAATTCTGAGGGTGCTTTTGCATTTTTTGCATGTGATCCCGCATGCATAACACAGACAGACACCATGTCCAATTTATAATCACGTTGTAGTTTCAAAAACCAGTCAGTCCAACACTACACTGAGAAGTTGAGTATCGGACTGCGGTGTGTGTCCCTGGTGCTGCACTCTTCTCCTCTGGCTGCCTCCAGCTTATTTGATTGAGAATGTCTGATCTAATAAAACTGTGAAAAATGATCTGCTTCCTCAATGCTGGAAACGAGTAGATCATGTTCAGAGATTGGTGTTGTTATCTTTGGCTATCAACCTGTCAAGCTTCATGTTGACTTGGGACACCACCACTTTGGGCTCTTAGCGCTGCAATCAGAGAGCGGGTCCCAGCCGGAGCTATTTCAGATAGTGTTTCTGACCTGACGCGGACGAGAGCCTACTCCTTTCATGGGCCACTCGGAAGGGATCTTGTCCTCAAGAGTGAGTGCAATTACTTTATTACTGTATGTCTGAAACGGTTTATACAGCAGTGCCTGTTGCACCATAACAATTATATTGTCAATCAATAGAAAATACCTTTATCTGCAATCAAATCAGCAGTCACTGCTGAGTCAAGCTGATCATTTCACACACACGAGGTGTATTTGAAGTAATGCAGAGAGAAAATGGTTTGGTGGAGCGTAAAAAGGGCAGAAAAACATGGCCTGATTTGAGTGCAGAACACTCCATTACATCTCCATGCCATGATTTGGATATTGCTGTAGTAACTTCATAGGAGAAAGAAGTATGCAGAGAAAACCCGTGACTTCATTTGTATCTCGGCAAACCCGTTCACAGTTGTGTTTTACGGCCTACTGTCCATCATCCTCAGAACGACGGGTTCAGCCTCATAGCCTCACTCAGCACAGACACCGGACTCATAAAACATTAAAGCCTGCTATGGCCTTTTTACACAGTGAGCGCAGCAGCCTGGCACTGCTCATTGGGGTTTATACATCCCTCACTTACCCTTCACTCAACTCAACCCATCTCCATGGCACTAAAAGCTCTATCACCGGCTATAAATACGTCAAACTTGCTGGTCAAGCACAATTCAATTGCAAGAAAGGATGAGGTGGCTCCTTTTCATCAATAATGTAGTTATTTAAAATTGGGTAGAACAATGGTTGTTATAGGCCACTGCAGTAACATAATGTAAATGTCTCTGTAACGTCCATGGATTATGCATTTGGGGGTGGGGGGGTACAGATCGTACTTCAGACAACTCTTGTACGTCAAAGCAGACATTTCCTTTTTCTTGAGCTATTGTCCCTAAAGCAAACACTCACTTACCAGGTTTCTAAAACTGTGGTGGAATAGACTAAATATATTATTGTTCGCCCCACTTTATATCTGCAAACTATATTATTGTGATAACATCTATTCGTTTATTTTAAAGAGAAAGACTTGTAGACAGGGGTGAAAGGGAAAATCAGTTTTGATAATCACATCTCTGTTTCAATAGTTCAGGTACAGAATTATGGTGATCATAAAGCATCCCAGGAGAAATCATCAGGAGCAACATTGATAATAGTCTTTGCTAACAGAAATGAACGATGCAAAATGGAAAATACTGTTATTAGTTAAGGCACAATATTTGTTGAAACTAGTTTACCCATAAGACTGTCCAAATAGACAAAAGGAAACGAATGAATATAAAAATATATATATCAATAAAATTATATCAGTTATATAAAATATTTGGTGTCATTTCCTAGAGTATAAATACTATGTAGAACGTGTATAGCTAGCTGTATAGCTAACTTGCCTGTAAATTATTTAACATTTTCCAACAATACATTATTGAGTCACTCATGACAAAAAAACATGTCCAAATATTCAGATGATAAACACATTTTTTTCCCAACCAAAGCTTGAAGCCATTATTTGTTAATTTATCAAATCACAGGAAACAGCACTACTGAATGAATCACGTGGCATTTCAGAGCAACACATGATTCTGTCTGTGTGAGTAACTGGACTGTTTCATTATATATTTTTACATTCTTTTCAACTGGGGTGATTTGGAAAGTAAGGTTAGGTACCGAGGCTACAGCTTCAGAGAGTTTTCGTTTCCATCTGAGAACCAGACAGACACTAGCTCACAAGTGAGGATGAGTGCAGATACTGATTCACAATCTCAACCTCACTCTACTACGTATAGCAGAATATAATATATGATCAGTCAAATGCATACTGCGTCATCGGGTTACCGACAGAAAAAATATTACTCAGAGAAAACAACAACCTTTTGTTTTAGATACTGCTCCTCCATGTCAAAAACCTGCCTGTTTATTTATGTTCTCAGCAAGATGGGGAGACTTGCTTTTCAGAAGTGTTACCAGGTCTTTGTAAACATTGCTTGTTCCCTCACCCTCCTAGCTTATGCCCTGCGAAGACAAAGATGGCATTTGATGTATCAAACAAATGTACAGTATTCCCATCTGTCAGAACAACTGAGGTTAGAGTGCCAAGGTTTCAAAATGCAGCTTCACATGCTGGAATTCAAAAACCGGTGTGTGCCGCCTCTAACCACTACACACATTACGCTCAACTCTGTAATCTTTGAGGTTTCATTTGTGTTAATATACCGTCAATGTCAAACATGTTGGAATGCGGGTTTCAGTGTCCTGAACTGAACCATTCCCAGGTGAGGAAAGGGAGACGGGCAACATACTAACGGGCAGGCAGGAAGTGACGGAGGGAGTGAAAGACACTGAGCCATGTAATATGTTCTCTTTAATTAATTGCACACATGTTACGGTCAATGGGGGTTGTTTTAAACGTTTACCACCACAGGGCAAACTTGGAATCCAACCATACAATGAACGTTGCATCAGTACATAAATCGCGAAACTTTTCAGTGACACTTACGTAATGTTTTCTGAAACTTTATGGGCATTCGTTAAGGAGACATTGTATAGCTTAAATGATATAAATATGAATACATGTATTGACTTTCCGTGCTTGTTCATAACAATTGTCAAATAAACATGTGCTGAAATATATAGATTATTACACCCATTGATGCCTAAAGCATTTATGACAAAACACATCCTGTAGAAAGAAAATCTAATGCTGAGTGTAAGAACACGCCTGACTAAAATTCAGGTAATGAAAACTGACATTCAGTGACACTAATCTATCGCTAGCTTTCTTACCCCGTTGAGAAAGACTGATGTGATGGTGATGTGCAAGGGTTGAGTTTCACACGGCTGTACCACCAGGTGACAGATTTCACCATGCACCTGCCTTCAAGGAGGAGTACAACAGCCATTGGTGAATTCATAATCTACAGAAAAAGAAGAAGAAGCCAGAGCACGTCAGTTCAGTGTACAATGTACGTTAATCAAGACAGTATACAATAGTCCTCGATAGGGAATTAGGTGCAAAATGCAGCATCATATAATGCAAAATACATCATACTGGCTGTATTTCTGTATTTTGAAAACTGGGCAGCTACAAAGGGATGCACAGCCGAGAGCTGCCCAGTGACACAAGCCTACCAGACGAGCTAAATTACTTCTATGCTCGCTTCTAGGCAAGTAACACTGAAACATGCATGATAGCATCAGCTGTTCCGGATGACTGTGTGATCACGCTCTCCGCAGCTGATGTGAGTAAGACCTTTAAACGGGTCAACATCCACAAGGCCGCAGGGCCAGACAGATTACCAGGACGTGTACTGCGAGCATGCGCTGACCAACTGGCAAGCGTCTTCACTGACATTTGCAACCAGTCCCTGACTGAGTCTGTAATACCAACACGTTTCAAGCAGACCACCATAGTCCCTGTGCCCAAGAACACTAAGGTAACCTGCCTAAATGACTACTGACCTGTAGCATTCACGTCAGTAACCATGAAATGCTTTGAAAGGCTGGTCATGGCCATTTATCCCAGAAACCCTAGACCCACTCCAAATTGCATACCACACCAACAGATCCAAAGATGATGCAATCTCTATTGCCCTTTCCCACCTGGACAAAAGGAACACCTATGTGAGAACGCTATTCATTGACTACAGCTCAGTGTTCAAACCATAATGCCCTCAAAGCTCATCACTAAGCTAAGGACCCTGGGACTTAACACCTCCCTCTGCAACTGGATCCTTGACTTTGCGTGCTCAGTCCCCTCCTGTACTCCCTGTTCACTCATGACTGCATGGCCAGGCATGACTCCAACACCATCATTAAGTTTACCGATGACACAACAGTGGTAGGCCTGATCACTGACAACGATGAGACAGTCTATAGGTCAAGTCTAGGTCCAAAAGGCTTCTTAACAGCTTCCACCCCCAAGCCATAAGGCTCCTGTTCATCTAATTAAAGGGCTACTCTCTGTTTATTATCTATGCATAATCAGTTTAACTCTACGTACTTGTACATATTCCTTTTGTAATTTTACTGCTGCTGGTTAATTATTTATTACATTTATTTATTATTATTATTTTATTTTCCAATTTTTACTTTAAACAATTTTTTTCTTCTTAAAGCGTTGTTGGTTAAGGGTTTGTAAGTAAGCATTTCACTGTAAGGTTGTATTGTTGTATTTGGTGCATATGACATTGATTTGAACTTGATTGCTGACATGCAAAACATTTTGGGACTATATCACCAATGGACTAACGAAACAAATGAAACATAGACTAAAGAAACAAATACCAAAAGATCGTTTTGGGGTGGAGTTTTCCTTCAAGGTATGTAGGAGGAGAGGATCAGGGGGAAAATAAAGTTCCAATACAGGTTCAAAGAGTGCAGTATCACAGGAAGAGAAATCATCGAGGGTGCCTGAGCTGCCAGCGAGTATGATGGATCATTCCACCATAGAGAGAGCACAAGTCTGCGTCCCAAATAGCACTGTATTCCAAATAGAGTGCACTACTTTTGACCAGTATTGTACAATATAGGGAATAGGTTGCCATTTGGGACAAAGCCCAGGTCTGAAGACAGCAGCCCAGGTTACTTAGAGCTCGCTGTGATTTCACTCTCTAATAAATCATCTGATAAATCATCCTCTGAAAACAGCTATCCTGCAGAGCATCGTGACACACAAACCACCATATTTTAATGTGCGGTATCACAGGTTGGAGGCCATTTACATAGAAGGTTTGAATGTTCCTCTGTAAATGTTCCACTGTAAGGGGACAAATTTTTCAAAATACTGAATTGATCACGGTGGTTCTGTGGCATGTAGGGGAGGTGTGTTTTTTGACGAAAGTTGAATTGTTTATGGCGTTGCAAATCTGCCGCGCCGACTAAGGCAAGTAAAAAAATATATTAATGTCTCAGTAAACTGAAATCTGACATATATAATGACTTCCATGTTTTTTACGGGTGAACACAGACATTTTATATTTTTAAAATATCCCAGTATTACCCCCTAATAGTAATCGCTTTCATTCACACCCCCCCCAAAAATTGTGAAATGTGAAGATAATTCAAACCTGATGTGTATTGAACAGACTTCAACACCTTTTTCTCCCCTTCACTGCAGAAGTGTTTCAACAGCTCGACATCATTCTTCACTGAGGCAGGACTAAGCCTAACCTCCCTGTACAAAAAACAAAAAACAAATACAGATCATTAATCTTGGGCCCATTTGTGGTTCTTCTATCTAGTAAGAAACTGTTTCTAATCAGAGTTAACCCCATGTGTTTGGACTTGTCTGAAGTCAAGTGGGAGTCAGTGTGTATTAAGATGGATTGATTCGTTGTTGATAGATAGAGAAGCAGACAGAGTGAAGAGGAAAGGAACCCACTGGGAGATCTGCTTGAGGGAGTTGCTGAGGACTTGAGTGTCCAGCTGCTGCTGCAGGATGAGCAGCTTCACTTTGATATCTTCCTCCTTGGCCTGGTCCCCCTCATTCACCTTCTCCAAGAGACGCAGCACCGAGCTGTCCTCCCCATCCACTGTTGCAAAACTAGGCCCCAGCATCTTCGCAACAGGGTCTTTGTTGGCTACAAATTACAGTAAAAAATTTTGAGCATATCTTTATTTTACCAGATTGTCCCTTTGAGGCCTTATTTAAAAGAGAATCCTGGTCTGGGGTAATATAGACATACAGTAGATGTATGTTTTTCTTTCTCGAACTAACATAGTTATTAGCTAGTACCACATTATGGCTTTGGGGTACAGTAAATATAACTGTGAGGAATTGCAAACATAATCTGATGCCAGTTTCTAATTGGATAAAAGTAGAAGATAACAAGGACAAACTAATTATGTCCGTGGCTTTATGGGAAGTCTGTAGCCCGACTACTCAGGAACAAATGGGATACAAATCTCATTCTGTGGTTTACATGGTTTTACCTTCCAGACAAGCTCGGATCTCCTTCAGCCTCTTATCCTTTGCCAGCTGCACTATTTTGGAGAGCTGACTAAAACTGTGAACAGAAATGCTCAGAGGAGTGATTTGCAACATACTGTAGGACGCCCATCCTTGTCCGTTTCCTGCGACTTTACCATAGGGCAACTGAAAAGTAGAGAAACACACATATTTTTAAGTATAAACTGTCAACAAACACAACATTTAATTTTTCTATCGAGGCACACTTTTCCTATTCTACCGTGTCTGTGCTAATGTCATAAATATGCTTTTTGGAAAGAAAAGTATTGTTCTCAGTGTTCACAATTTCCACTTTTCTTTTATCAGTGAAATCTACAGTAGCTAAGAGCCAACTGTGGGATAAAAAATGTGTGTGCTGTGCTGGTAACTTTCATTATTTACTAGGACCACTGCTTATACCTAATGTATCGATTTGTTTGTAAAACATCAGTTAATTGATTAAGTAGGGCTTGTCAAAAAATATGGGTGTAGAAACCCCATTAAGTTGACTTAAAGCCACAATCTGGAGTTTGTGTTTCAGCAAAGAACAACCGTGCCGCTTAAAGGAGGATATCCCCCATTTCTACATGTGTAACTGTTTTAGCACGTACCTATACTGTAGTTTGATATCTTAAGACAGTTGTTGGTCCATATCACACATATTTAGATACTTTACAGGAATCTCATGTTATGCCATTTTATTTTAGCTTTACTTAACTAGGCAAGTCAGTTAAAAGAACAAATTCTTATTTTCAATGACGACCTAGAGCAATAGTAAAGAGCGTACCTGTGTTACATATATACTGTATATACATACTGTATGTTACAGGAGAAGGTCAATCTGGGAAATGTATACGTTCCCAACAGGAAAGGAGCCAGCGTATGTTACAAGGGGCAGAACGACAGATTTGTACCTTGTCAGCTCAGGGATTTGAACTTGCAAGTTTGGTTACTAGTCCAACGCTCTAACCACTATGCTACCCTGCCACCCCATTTGCCCATAGGATCCCATTAAAATGTGAAATATATCTAAAATACCTTAGAACCACACATATCTATATCCTAATACACAAAAAATTACATGTAAAGACCTTGGAGAAATCACTTTTTTGAATAAATATATATTTTTTTTATGCTTACAGTGCCTTCAGAACGTATTCATACCCCTTGACCTTTTCCACATTTTGTTGTGTTACAAAAGTGGTATTAAAATGGATTTAATTGTCATTTTTTGGTCAACGATCTACACAAAATACTCTACAATTTCAAAGTGGGAGAAAAATTCGGACATTTGTAAAACATTTATGAAAAACAAAAAACACTATTGATATCTTGATTTAAAAAATATTCAGCCCCCTGAATGTTAGAATCACCTTTGAGGGAGTCTTTTTGGGTAAGTCTCTAAGAGCTTTCCCCACCTGGATTCTGCAACATTTGCCTATTATTCTCTTCACAATCTTCAAGCTCTTCAACCAAATTGGTTGCTGATCATTACTCAACAACTATTTTCAGGTCTTGCCATAGATTTTCAAGCAGATTTAAGTCAAATGAACATTCATTGTCTTCTTGGTAGGCAACTCCGTAGTAGATTTGGCCTTGTGTTTTAGGTTATTGTCCTGCTGAAAGGTGAATTCATCTCCCAGTGTCTAGTGGAAAGCCGACTGAACCAGGTTTTCCCGATTTTGGCTGTGCTTAGCTCAATTCTGTTTCTTTTTTATTCTGAAAAACTCCTCAGTCGATAACAATAATTATTTTGCTTTTGCAACAGCTAATCTGCATCCTAATAAAATACCAAAATACCAGTAATGGTATTCCTTCTTGTCACCCTGTCAATTCGATAAGTACTGTGGAATACTGTAACTACAATGTTGTTGATCCATCCTCAGTTTTCTCCTATCACTGCCATTAAACCTGTAACTGTTTAAAAGTCACCACCGACCCATGGTGAAATCCCTCAGTGGTTTTCTTCCTCTCCGGCAACTGAGTTAGGAAGGACACCTGCATCTTTGTAGTGACTTGGTGTATTGATACACCATCCAAAGTGTAATTAATAACTTCCCCAGGCTCAATGGTATGTTCAGTGTCTGCTTTTAAAAATGGTATACTTCTTTGTGAGGCATTGGAAAACCTCCCTGGTCTTTGTGGTTGGATGTGCGTTTGAAACTCACTGCTCGACTGAGGAATGTTACAGATAATTAATTGTATGTGTGAGGTACAGAGATGAGGTAGCCATTCAACAATCATGTTAAACACTATTTTTGTGTCCATGCACCTTATTATGTGACTTGTTAAGCACATTTTTACTCCTGAACTTATTTAGGCTTGCCATAACAAAGGGGTTGAATACTTATTGACTGAAGACATTTCAGCTTTTCATTTTTAATTAATTTGTAAACATTTTGAAAAACATAATTCCACTTTGACATTATGAGGTTTTGTGTGTAGGCTAGTGCCCCAAAACATCTCAATTTAGTCCATTTTAAATTCAGGCTGTAACACAACAAAACTTGGAAAAAGTCAAGGGGGAGTGTAAGTCCACTTTTGAATTTATGAAAATACATGTACGCAATTACAGTACTTACTGTATACTTATGCTAAAATAAGGGGTATTTTAGTCAATTGCATTAAGATCAGTGATTTTAGTATTATGTCAATAATTTGGGATGAACAAATGACACAGTTTGATGATGTATTGGGTTACTGAATCTCTAATACAGCTCAGTACAGTTTCATTAGCGAAACATTCTAATCTCCAAAACCCGCTTATCATTATCGTAATGCACCAATGTTAGGAAAAACAAAATGGATACCTCAGTAATTTTGGCTTAATCTGATAGTGTGCCTTCAGTTCTTTATTAACATATATCAAATAACATGTGTACACAAGTAATTATGCCGAAAAACAATATTTAGAAATGTTTGTGTTGCGGTAATGAGATAAATTACAAAAAACATATTTTTTTCTGTAAAATGTTTAACTCAGGCCTTTTCATTAGGTAAGCAATGTTAAAAAAGATTAGAAATTGTTTGTTTTTTTACTTTGAAAACTGATGAGGTCATTTTTGCATTTTTGCATTGGTAATTATGGAAATTGTGTTAAAATGCATAATATCTGATCAATAAAAACATAACAATAATTATGAAATAGATAAATACAGATCCTAATCTTGGCGATCCAAGAGGAATTATGGAAAATGTGTTCATTGTTGTCAAGTGCCAGTTTTGTGAGAATCACCCATCTAATCACATGCAGACAGCTAGGAAAAATAGCCAAATATCCTGACGAAGTAGTGTAGTTTATGTTGTTTTCTGTCCTAGCTACTGAAGTTGAACAGAAAACACATTCATTCAATTTGTACATATGAGTGCTGCTGCAGGGCTCTAAATACGTTTCAACGCCATGAAAACATCCCCAGTGAGTACCATTAACATTACACAAACAGCCTGCCTCATGATTACTTGATGTCATACTCTGTTTAGAAATCAGAAGCCTCCAAAGAGCTAGTCCCCTGCAGCGGCTCATTGAACACATGTTTAGCCTCCTGAGGGTGTCTGGAGCTGAACTGTTCCACAAACTGTAGGATCTCTTTCAGCAGAGACTCGTTGACTGGGGTGATCTCCAGTTTGCCCGTCCCAGAACTTGCTGTGGTCCATTGCAAGGCTCTGGTCAGTGCTACAGTACCCCCATGGTAGCAGCTGAGGCACTGGCAACATCCTGAAACTGTTGTGGTGGAATTGGTGACAATGACAATTCTAGATAGACACGTCAACAAAATATACATTTGCTAGCTACAGTTAAAGTATACTGGCAGTCACATAAGACTGCAAATGGCTGGCTAAGTTTACAGCCTGTTGTTAACTGTGAAAAGGAACAACCGGCTACAGTAGCCAGCTGACCCCATTGCTAACTTAACATCATTCCATCAAAACCTGAAACTTCAAGACATATTTTAAGCGTTTGTACAAATGAACTAATCTGCAAATGTTCTGAGTACAGTGAACATTTATAGTTAAACATTTATATTTTCCATACAGTTTTTATATCTTGCAAACTATCTAACCAAATATTCAAAGTATTTTGTTTGAGGACCACCAGCTAGCTTGCTATCAAGGTTAGCGGTTAGTCAGTTTCCTTGGAAACAGCCAATTGTAAAGCCTCCTCCGGTTGCCAGGATACCACTCAACAACTTATTGGGAGATAGGTCAAAAGGAACAAGATTTGAAAAGTACAACTCTATTCCTCTCTCCCTGCCTGCAGCCTGCTGGTTGGCTATTTGCTTTAATACAGTGTGATGCCTTCATGAAGTTTTCTGTGGAATCTAAAGTAGGATGTCCACAGAACCACACATTTGAGTGCCTCTTTATAAACTTCCTCTAGGATAGATGTATGATTTGGCTTTGGCTGTGTTTTACAGACAAACATTCTGGGCAAACTGAAAAAAGTATATTTGAAGGAGATTTTACATTTAGGTTCTGCAAATAAAGTAAACCAGACTTGATTCATTCAATAATTGAGATCACTTCACCATTCACCTACTGTATCAAAAATGTTAATTTCATCTGGCTATAATTTCCAAAGTTGATTATTGAAGTGATTTCATTATTTCAGGTTGGCATATTTTTTAGTTGAGAATTTCCAGGAGAATGAATTATAGGTATTGGTATGTTTTGAGATTGGTAAACTATACACAAATCAGGCCTAGTTGATTAACCAGATCCAATTGCATATTTTCCTTTTCAGGTAGATGCAAAAGGAAAATAACCAGATGACTTGCAAAGCTTTGATTGTGCACAAGTGTGGAACCTTCCCTTCCTTTAGCCACAAAGCCCCATCAGAAGTGAGCTCAGAGTCAGACAGTTAATGGGGCGATCCAACCTCCACAGAAAGGTAGCTAGTCTGACTCTGCCTTTGTCTCAAATGGCAGCCTATTCCCACCACAGTGCACTACTTTTGACCAGAGCCCTAGGTAAAAGTAGTGCACTATATAGGGAAAGAGTGCCATTTATGATGCAGACTCTGTATACCATGGACTCCTCTCCTTGTATTGGCTAAGCATGTGCCCCAGACCATGATTTATAACTGTGGAGCAGACATGTTTACATTTGATTTGAATAACCCCCTCCTCCTTCATCCTCGCTATGCTGAATGAACAGCCACAATTTGTGCAAATCAGTGCTGTGTGTCTTATTGTCTGGCAGCTGCCTGCCCTGCCCACCCTGCCCAGGCTGTGGTGTCCCATGACTCATTGGGAATGACAACACACACAGAGTATCCCATGGCCCCATGGCCAATAAAACCACTTACAGTGCCTTGCAAAAGTATTCATACTCCATGGATTTCTTCACTTTATATTGCGTTACACACTGAATTTTTTTTGTAACAATCTACACAAAAGAACTCTATGTCAAAGTGGAATACTTTTTTTTGTTTGTTTAGAATAATATAAATTAAATAACAAGCATAAGTATTCAGCTCCCTGAGTCAATACTTGTTGAAAAAAAACACAGACTCACCGTTACAGCTGTGAGTCTTCTTGGGTAAGTCTGTAAGAGCTTTACACACCCGGTTGTGCAATATTAGCTCTTTATTATTGTCATAATTCTTCAATCTCTGTCAATTTTCAAATCTTTCCATAGATTTTCAAGCAGATTTAAGTCAAAACTGTAACTTGGCCACTCAGGAACATTCACTGTCTTCTTGGTAAGCAACTCCAGTGTCAATTTGGCCTTGTGTTGTAGGTTATTGTCCTTCTGAAAGGTGATTTACTCTCCAGTGTCTGGGGTAAAGCAGACTGAAGCAGTTTTTCCTCTAGGATTTTGCCTGTGCTTATCCCATTTCTTTTTATCCTGAAAAAATGTCAAGCATACCAATACCATACGTGAAAATAAGGAGGCAGACACTCAGTGATGTGTTGGATTTGGCCTTAACATAAAGCTTTGCATTAAGGCCAAAAAGTGTATTCCTTTGCTGTGTTTTTTTGCAGTATTACTTTAGTGCCTTACTGCATACAATATGAATTATTTGAATTGTTCTTTTCACTCTGTCATTTAAGTAATTATTGTGGAGTCACTACAATGTTGTTGATCCGGCCTCAGTTTTCTCCCATCACAGCCATTGAACTATTAAAAGCCATTAAAATCATCAATGTCCTCATGGTTACATCCCTGAGAAGTTTATTCCTGTCCTGCAGCTCAGTTCAGGGGGGTTTAATACATCATCCACAACATAGTTATTAACTTGCTTAAAGAGATTCTCAATGTCTGATTTGTTATTGTTACCCATCTACCAATCACTGCCCTTCTTTATGAGGCTTTCAAAAAGCTCCCTGGTCTTTGTAGTTGATGGACAGGTGAGGGAGGGAGAAAAGAGAAAAATCTCCTGTTAAAGTAGGCAGCAGGCCTACAGAGCTGGGTTTGAGATATCCCCAGGGGAAGCAGTAGCTCATACCTGAAAGAAAAGAAAATCAAGAAAAATCATCCTGAGTGTTGTTGTTGTTACAAGGAAGGATTTATGAGTTCCCCGTTTCAGGTATTTCATTTGGAACAAGGGGTCTGTGTAAATGAAGAAGCACGGAGAAGAATCCACGTAGCCACAGCGAGGGGCTGGCGCAGGCCAGTGGTTTCGGGCACAGGAGTCCAGAAGCTTGTGTAGGAGTTTGGATAGAGGAAAGGGGGATAGAGAATGAAAGAAAAAGAAAGGAAGGAAAGGAGAGGAGGAGGATGAATGACTGCCTTAATATATCTGGCCCAAGGTCTCATTAGCAACTCTAATTGCTGTTTGTTAAAACGGCTAAATGGAACAGTCTGGAGCTTCCAGAACCTTTTCAAAACGGAAACAAATATGGCTCTGCAGTCTAGGGCACCTGCTGAGTCTTAGATGCACTTAATACAACCAAATAAATAAAACCAGTCTCCATGCTTCCATTCCAATGCTTGACTGGAGCTGTTGATTGAATTGCATGGAAACATGCTGTGGACTTGTAGAGAGAAAAGTACTGTGCCCTGTGCAACCCTTTGCGGTGCTTTTAAAACATTGCCGTCGTGATTGCATCCTTCCACAGTGTATTCAATACTCAAACCATTTCCATTAACACTGAAATTAAACGTACACAAAGAATGTGTGTGAGTACAGGAGTGATGAAGTGTATGGACCACTGTTCCTCCTGTTATGAAGGTAGTATAATACCGTATCTCCTGCTGTATTTTCCCTCCCCATGCACACTCACACAGTCCACAGAGACCTATTATTATTATTATTACAGGCCTCACTTCAAGTGCAGTTCAGGGCTGTGGTGAAGTTAACTAGGGATGTGTCCCAAATGGCACAATATTCCCTATATAGTGTACTACATAGGACTCTGGTCAAAAGTAGTGCGCTGGGGATTAGGGTGCCATTTGGGATGAAGGACATAGAACAATCCAGGCAAGGACTGGGGTGACACTGGTCACAATAATGAGCACCTGCAAGATCTGTCACAGATTAATTTTCCAAAATAGAAAATAGTAAAAACGTGTCTAACAAGAAGAGAACATTATATTACCACATACTCCTGTTTTAAAGCCATGGTAATTCTCCTATAATCTGCTGTGTTTTGTAGGGTCAGGGAGTTAGAAGGGGGTCAAATGTTGCTCTGAGACAGATTCAGACTGAGTGACTTATGATGAACAAGACTTGATGACCTGTCATATAACCTTTTCCGGGGAACAATTTACTGCAAACGTGCTATTTTGTAGAGTGGCCCCACAGCACAGTATATCTCAGGGCACAGCGAATAGGGTTATCTTTTTTGTTGTTGACTTTACTACCTCACATTGCAGCTCTATTTTATCATTAGATATAAACTTGGTATAAACAGGATTTGGGTCGTTCTAAATAATCACCCAGTTTATTGACTGTTTGGACAGGCAGTATCACAAATGAGTAGCGAAAACGGAAACCACAATAGTGCTTTTGGATCTTGGTTCTGTGAGGATGGACTGATAGGAGAGGCAGACAAAACAGAGAAAAATGCACTTCACTGACAAGCCCAGGTTGAGGAGCATCTCATTGTGTCTGTGCGCGTGTGTTTATTTCAATTCATGGCTGCTGCTTATTCCGATGGTTTCAAATGGTTTGTTATGAGGGTAATATAGATGGATATGCAAACGTTGTGTCAACGTCAGTGAATTGGTTAATTGGCTCAACATCTATAATCTTTCTGTTTTCAGTGGACTTCAAAAACCTCCAGGGAAATTTTATCAATCATCTCTAGAATAAGACCCACTCGGACACTGTTCTTAATGAAAACATCATTAACGAATGGTGATGAAGGGTACACAGGGGCCACTATAAAATATATGCAATGAAGTCCATTATATCTACACGAAACTAGTCTCACAGTAAGAATAACAAAACCCGATATTGTTGAAACTGTTTACTCCGTAACAATTAATATCATCACTAGGGCTTCTTATGGATGTAAACCTGCAATTTTGGTTTTCAAAAGTTGAGTATATATTTCAAGTTGTTGGTGCCAATGGTTTCTTTGGAGCAGGCGGTTGCTTGTCAAACATAGACGTAAAACAACCGTTATGAATACATAGATTCATGGAATGAAAGATCTTGAATCTGTATGTATTAAAACCCATTTTTGTTTATTTTGCTATTTGGTGGCACTGGCAAAACCCCACCAATACCTCTTGCTAAATAATGTATAACTTTTAAAGGTGGGTTTGGATTTGTACTAGTATTGGTTAACCTCAAAACATATCTTTTAGAAAATTTGAAGTTGAATATTTCCAGCCGTTGCTAATGATTGGATGTCCACACTGTCATCTACAGAACTATATTTATATCTACAGAACTATATTTATATCTACAGAACTATATTTATATCTACAGAACTATATTTATATCTACAGAACTATAAGTCCACAAGCTGTCATAAAAAAAATAATCTTAATTTTACCATGTTTTTATCATACCAGGTTTTACATGAAATCAGCAGGTTTGTCAGATATTTGTAGATATATATACATGTCCATGCAGTGTAGGGCAAAACAGACAGTATGTTTATATCAGCATGATTTGTTCATCATACAACATACTACAAGCAACATTCTGTTTTCATATTTGGGCTATCAGGAGTAAATATTTATGCTACAAATTATAAAGGATAATGTTAGAAATATACTACTGTGAACAGATCCAATTACTGAGTCAATTTGTTTGTCATTTAGGTTTTTTGAAGCTCGGATGACACTTGTAATATTGGACAGATGTCACCAGCTGCTGGACTGCTGTTGTGGCCATTGGCAGGATCTGTCCTCTATCGGGTCTGTCCCCTATCCTGCGTCCTGATAGGTTCATCCGAGGTCGAGTTGGCTCCAACCCCACCTATTTACCAGTTCAGTCCTTCTATTATCCCTCAGCGTACTGAACTAACCAAGCACCACTCTGCCAGACCAGCCCTTTTGCCTCTCACCATACCCCCTTACCCCCCTTCACCACCCCTCTTTCTCTCGCCCCTGCTCTCCGTACTTGGCGCAATTTGACTTGTGTTTTAAAATCTCCCCTGGAAGACATCAGGGCCTCCTTGTTCCTCCGCCTGTCTGTTGCACAGACAGTGGAGGAGAGGAGGAGAGAGGATGAGGAAAGTAGAAGGGGAGAGGGTTCTTAGGCGCTACTCCCTCCCCATCAGTGGTTGAGGAGGTGCTTTTTGAGTGCTTATGTTGCAGCCACTCCAACGCTGGCACCCAGCTCGCCATAGAGTGAGACGCAGACAGAGGGAAAAGAAACCAGTACAGGGATAGCAATGACTATCTGGAAATAATGACACATTAGTTAGGCAAGACAAGTCACATGAGAAAACAAGGGTTTCCTGTGAACAGACAAGAAATGTTCATAAACAGTAGTCTGCGTGTGTCCCAAATGGCACCCTATTCCCAATGTAGTGCACTATCAGGCCCTGGTCAAAGGTAGTGCACTACATAGGGAATAGTTTGCCATTTGGGACTCATCCTGTGTAAAGTCCAAAGGGGAAGTTCACTAGACAAGTCGTGTTAAGGGAGAATCCATCGGTACACTCACTGACTTTGAAGTGAGGAACTTGGAAATACAATTTGTTACTGAGTACAGTGTGTTGCTGAATGCTGAAGGCCTATGAACACGGAGAGCTTTCCAATGCTAACTATGTAGCTAATCACAGAACACAGAGGACCAATCAGTCTGTCTGCAGGCTACGTGTGTGCCGCTCCGCTCCAGAGAGAAAGGGGGCTGGACCTGGCTATTGGACCTCTGCTGGTTGTGGGCATTTCCCATTTTCTGTACCAAACAGCAGGTTTCAGAGGGTGGTGGTGGTGTGTGGGTGCGCCCCGTCTTCTGGCTCTCCTGTCAGCCCCGGCCAACCCGGCCACAGTAGGAAGGGGCGACAGATAGCCTAGTGGTTAGAGCGTTGGACCAGTAACCAAAGGGTTGCTAGATCGAGTCCCCGAACTGACAAGGTAAAAATCTGTCGTTCTGCTCCTGAACAAGGCAGTAGGAAGGGGCGACAGATAGCCTAGTGGTTAGAGCGTTGGGCCAGTAACCAAAGGGTTTTTAGATCGAGTCCCCGAACTGTTCCTAGGCTGTCATTGTAAAAAAGAATGTGTTCTTGACTGACTTGCCTAGTTAAATAAAAAAGAAGCCCCCTGTTCTCCTCAGCCAAACCCAACCACCACTCCCTTTAAGGATCCCTCCACTCCTACAGCCCCAACCTAACCCGCCGTGTCAACATTTCTCTGAGAACACAACCGGCGCTGCCATTATTTCGCCACATGTCTCCTACAAGGCCAGATTGGCCAATTGCGTACAGGCAGAAATCTGTGTCTTCTAACACATGGAAATAAAATATTCCATAAATAGACCATACTATGGTAAAAATATATGAATATCAAACAACAGGTTGTCACATCTGCTCCCGCTCTCCCTCTCTGGTGCTCGAGCTCAGCCGGATTGCCCGGCTCCCACGCCTCAGCCAGCTTGTCGGGCTTCTACAACTCAGCTAGCTTGTCCGCCGGCCCGACAGGCTCGCCCAAGTGGGACGCAGGGTGGCGCCCCTAGAGGGGGGGGTCCTGTCACGCCTGCTCCACTAGAAGCTCTCAACCTGCTCCACTAGAGCCCTGTTGATGAGAACGGGGCGTGCTCTGTCCTCCTTTTCCTGTAGTCCACAATCATCTCCTTTGTCTTGATCATGTTGAGGGAGAGGTTGTTATCCTTGCACCACATGGCCAGGTCTGTGACCTCCTCTCCATAGGCTGTCTCATCGTTGTCGGTGATCAGGCCTACCACTGTTGCGTTGTTGGCAAACTTAATGATGGTGTTGGAGTCATGCCTGGCCATGCAGTCATGGGTGAACAGGGAGTACAGGAGGAGACTGAGCACGCACCCCTGAGGGGGCCCGTGTTGAGGATCAGCATGGCAGATGTGTTGTTACCTACCCTTATCCCCTGGGGACGGCCCATCAGGAAGAATGCCATATGTGCGCAAAGCTGTCATCAAGGCAAAGGGTGGCTACTTTGAAGAATCTGAAATCTAAAATCAAATTATTATATATTTTTTTTACACTTTTTGGTTTACTACATGATTCCATATGTGTTATTTAATTGGTTTGATGTCTTCACTATAAAAAATAAAGAAAAACTATTGAATTCGTATGTCTGTTCCAAACTTTGACTGGTACTGTATGTAAACTCAGCAAAAAAAGAAACGTGCCTTTTCAGGACCCTGTCTTCCAAATATAATTAGTAAAAATCCAAATAATTTCACAGATCTTCTTTGTAAAGGGTTTAAACACTGTTTCCCATGCTTGTTCAATGAACCATAAAAAATGTATGAATATGCACCAGTGGAACGGTCGTTAACCTCTCTAGCGTCCCACCTGGCCAACATCCAGTGAGATTGCAGAGCGCCAAATTCAAATACAGAAATACTCATTATAAAAATTCAGAAAACAAAACTTTTTTACATAGGTTTAAAGATTAACTTCTTGTGAATCCAACCACAGATTTAAAAAATGCTTTACGGCGAAAGCATACCTTATGAATTTTTGAGAACATAGCCCAGCAGACAAATCATAACAAACAGTAACCAGCCAAGTAGAAGAGTTACACAAGTCAGAAATAGAGATAAAAGTAATCCCTTACCTTTGATGATCTTCATATGGTTGCACTCAGAAGACATACATTTACTCAATAAATGTTTATTTTGTTCGAAAAAGTCTCTTTATATCCAAAAACCTTTGTTTTGTTCGCACGTTTTTTTCAGTAATCCACAGGCTCAAACACAGTAAAAACAGGCAGACAAAAAATCCAAATTGTATCCGTAAAGTTCATAGAAACATGTCAAACGATGTTAATATTCAATCCTCAAGTTGTTTTTAGCCTAAATAATAGATAATATTTCAACCGGACAATAACGTCGTCAATATAAAAGGTAAACAAGAAAGGCACTCTCTCGGTCGCGGGCATGAAAAAGCTCTGTGACACGGGTCCACTCATTCAGACTGCTCTTACTCCCTCATTTTTCAGAATACAAGCCTGAAACAATTTCTAAAGACTGTTGACATCTAGTGGAAGGCATAGGAACTGCAATTTGAGTCCTAAGTCAATGGAAACCGTAATGGCATTGAATAGAAAACTACAAAACCAAAAAACAGCTTACTTCCTGAATGGATTTTTCTCAGGTTTTCGCCTGCCAAATCAGTTATGTTATACTCACAGACACTATTTTAACAGTTTTGGAAACTTTAGAGTGTTTTCTATCCAAATCTACCATATCATTTCTTCTGGGCCCGAGTAGCAGGCAGTTTAATTTAGGCATGCTTTTCATCCAAAATTCCGAATGCTGCCCCCTACCCTAGAGATGTTTTAAGACACTAACAGCTTACAGATGGTAGGCAATTAAGGTCACAGTTATGAAAACTTAGTAGAAAGGCCTCTTTAGTGTCCTGACTCTGAAAAACACCAAAAGAAAGATGCCCAGGGTCCCTGCTCATCTACTTGAACGTGCCTTAGGCATGCTGCAAGGAGGCATGAGGACTGCCTATGTGGCCAGGGCAATAAATCGCAATGTCCGTACTGTGAGACGACTAAGACAGCACTACAGGGAGACAGGACGGACAGCTGATCATCCTCGTAGTGGCAGACCACGTGTAACAACACCTGCACAGGATCGGTACATCCGAACGTCACACCTGCGGGACAGGTATAGGATGGCAACAACAACTGCCCGAGGTACATCAGGAACGCACAATCCCTCCATCAGTGCTCATACTGTCCATAATAGGCTGAGAGGGGTTGGATTGAGGGCTTGTAGGCCTGTTGTAAGATAGGTTGTTCACTAGACATCACTGGCAACAACATCGCCTATGGGCACAAACTCACCGTCACTGGACCAGACAGGACTGGCAAAAAGTGCTCTTCACTGACGAGTCACTGTTTGTCTCACCAGGGGTGATGGTTGGATTTGCGTTTATTGCCGAAGGAATGAGCATTACTGTCACGTCCTGACCTTAGTTCCTTTTTTATGTCTCTATTTTGGTTTGGTCAGGGCGTGACTTGGGTTGGGCATTCTATGTTTTGTTCTGTGTGTTGTATTTCTATGTGTTTGGCCTGGTATGGTTCCCAATCAGAGGCAGCTGTCAATCGTTGTCTCTGATTGAGAACCATACTTAGGTAGCCTGTTCCCACCTGTGTTTGTGGGTAGTTATTTTCTGTTTGGTGTGTTTTGCACCTGACGGAGCTGTTTCGATTGTTCTTTTATTGCTTGTTTTATAGTGTTCAGTTTTACCATTAAAATGATGAACACTTACAACGCTGCACCATGGTCCACACCTTCTTCCACCAACGGCCGTTACAGTTGCACCGAGGCCTGTGTTCTGGAGCAGGACCGATTTGAAGGTGGAGGGTCCGTCATGGTCTGGGGCGGTGTGTCACAGCATCATCGGACTGAGCTTGATGTCATTGCAGGCAATCTGAATGCTGTGCGTTACAGGGAAGACATCCTCCTCCCTCATGTGGTACCCTTCCTGCAGGCTCATCCTGACATGACCCTCCAGCATGACAATGCCACCAGCCATACTGCTCGTTCTGTGAGTGATTTCCTGCAAGACAGGAATGTCAGTGTTCTGCCATGGCCAGCGAAGAGCCCGGATCTCAATCCCATTGAGCACGTCTGGGACCTGTTGGATCGGAGGGTGACGGCTAGGGCTATTCTCCCCAGAAATGTCTGGGAACATGCAGGTGCCTTGGTGGAAGAATGGTGTAACATCTCACAGCAAGAACTGGCAAATCTGGTGCAGTCCATGAGGAGGAGATGCACTGCAGTACTTAACGCAGCTGGTGGCCACACCAGATACTGACTGTTACTTTTGACCCCTCCTTTGTTCAGGGATACATTATTCCATTTCTGTTAGTCACATGTTTGTGGAACTTGTTCAGTTTATGTCTGTTGTTGAATATTATTATGTTCATACAAATATTTACACATGTTAAGTTTGCTGAAAATAAAACGCAGTTGACAGTTAGAGGATGTTTCTTTTTTTGCTGAGTTGAAAAATGTACCTATACACATATACAGTTGAACTCGGAAGTTTACATACACTTAGGTTGGAGTCATTAAAACTATTTTTTCAACCACTCCACACATTTCTTGTTAACAAACTATAGTTTTGGTAAGTCGGTTAGGACATCTATTTTGTGCATGACACAAGTAATTTTTCTAACAATTGTTTGCAGACAGATTATTTCACTTATAATTCACTGTATTACAATTCCAGTGGGTCAGAAGTTTACATACACTAAGTTGACTGCGCCTTTAAACAGCTTCTGATAGGCTAACTGACATCATTTGAATCAATTGGAGGTGTAACTGTGGATATGTTTGAAGGCCTACCTTCAAACTCAGTGCCTCTTTGCTTGACATCATGGGAAAATCAAAATAAATCAAATAAGAGCTCAGAAAAATAACTGTCAACCTCCACAAGTCTGGTTCATTCTTGGGAGCAATTTCCAAACGCCAGAAGGTACCATTTATCTGTACAAACAATAGTACGCGAGTATAAACACCATGGGACCACGCAGCCGTCATACCACTCAAGAAGGAGATGCATTCTGTCTCCTAGAGATTAACGTACTTTGGTGCGAAAAGTGCAAATCAATCCCAGAAGAACAGCAAAGTACCTTGTGAAGATGCTGGAGTAAACAGGTACAAAATTATCTATATCCACAGTAAAAACAGTTCCTATATTGACATAAGCTGAGAGGCCGCTCAGCACTGCTCCAAAACCGCCATTAAAAAGCCAGACTACAGTTTACAATTGCACATGGGGACAAAGATCATACTTTTTGGAGAAATGTCCTCTGGTCTGATGAAACAAAAATAGAACTGTTTGGTCATAATGACCATTGTTATGTTTGGAGGAAAAAGGGGGGGGGGGGGGGGGGGGGGGGGGGGCTTGCAAGCCGAAGAATACCATCCCAACCGTGAAGCACGGGGTAGGCAGCATCATGTTGTGGGGGTGCTTTGCTGCAGGAGGGACTGGTGCACTTCACAAGGGAAGAAAATGATGTGGATATATTGAAGCAACATCACAAGACATCAGTCAGGAAGTTAAAGCTTGGTTGCAAATGGGTCTTCCAAATGGACAATGACCCCAAGCATACTTCCAAAGTTGTGGCAAAATGGCCTAAGGACAGCAAAGTCAAGGTATGGAAGTGGCCATCACAAAGCCCTGACCTCAACTGAAAAAGCGTGTGCGAGGAGGTCTACAAACCTGACTCAGTTACACCAAAATTCACCCAACTTATTGTGGGAAGCTTGTGAAAGGCTACCTGAAACGTTTGACCCAAGTTAAACAATTTAATGTCAATGCTGCCTAATACTAATTAAGTGTATGTAAACTTCTGATCCACTGGGAATGTGATGAAAGAAATAAAAGCTGAAATAAATCCTTCTCTCTACTATTATTCTGACATTTCACATTCTTAAAATAAAGCGGGGTCCTAACTGACCTAAGACAGGGAATTTTACCAGGATTAAATGTCAGGAATTGTAAAAAACTGAGTTTAAATGTATTTGGCTAAGGTGTACGTAAACCTCCGACTTCAACTGTAGTCTATTTCCCCTTCACAACACCACAGCGACTGTGCTAATTTCACTAAGGCAGTCTCGACCTCCATACCTCTAACATTAAACATGACAGTTTCAGGCTGAATAATGAAAAACTGGGTACAGAGGGGTCGACAAGTCTCTGGGGAACAGCACAGCGAAAGTTTAGGAAAATACAGGTGGACAGCTTTGCGGCGCCGTAACATAGTCAATGCGATCACACAGCCTCGGCCCCTCTACCTTGTTTTACCTCCACACGTCAGAGGAATTTCCACTACAACTAACGATGGACCCCTCCCCCTGAACTTCCCCCCTTGCTGTCATTTTCACATCACACAGGGGGCCTCTCTCCAACCTTAACCTGCACAGCCTTTACAGGCAATGCATACGTGTCCAAAATGGAACCCTATTCCATATAAAGTGCACTAGTTTTGACTAGGGCCCATAGGACTCTGGTAAAAAAAAATAGTGCACTATTTATGGAATAGGGTGCCATTTGAGATGCAGCCCTAATGTATACATATGCCACCCAGCATTAATGACCTGGTGACTGGTCCATGCTATGGGTATTAGAGCGAGCCTCAGCTCAGTATGTTGTTATAATTCTCATCAGGGGTTTGTACACTCACTCCTAGACATGGGCTTGCTTCCCAAATGGCAGCTGTGCACTACTTCTGACCAGGGCCCATAGGGCTGCGGTCAAAAGTAGAACACTATGTAGGGAATCGGGTGACATTTCGGACATTGCCATTCAGAGGTATGAAGGGCATCCCTTGTTCACTCCTCTCCTCTCCCCTACGTTCCCCAGGCTCTGTGTGTAATTGAGTAATACAGCTCAAGGTAACAGGGCCTGAAGACCTTTGCCTACAGACATGAGGTAATGTGTTGTTAATTAGCAGAAGACAGACAGGGTTGGCGGAAGCCCTAGCCAGCACTGGAGCAGACTGGGGATGTGTCCCAAATGGCACCCTATTCGCTATACATAGTGCTCTACTTTTGACCAGGGCTCCATTAAGGACACGGCCTGGTTGGAACTCTCCCTCCAGTCAAGAGCATTTAGCAGGGATGAGGATTACAGAGAAGTAAAGCCTGTGAAGGCCAAGGGATGGTGATGGGCCGGATCCCAACATGAAAGCAGGGACAGAGCGGGATTGAACGGGCTACTATTGAGAAAGAGAGAGAGAGAGAGAGAGAGAGAGAGAGAGAGAGAGAGAGAGATAAACAAAAGGAGGGGGGAGAACAGAAGGACAGAGAGAGAGAGGTGAGAGACAGGGAGAAAGAGGGAGAGAGGTGAGAGACAGGGAGAAAGAGGGAGAGAGAGAGAATGGTTCTTTTAAGAAGATAACCTTTATGAAAGATATCTGATATTCCTCCCCTCCCCCCTCTGATGCGCATGACGTACAATTTGTCATGAAGCGAACGTAAAGACTTATCACGTTGAGCATGGTTCAGGATATTGGCCCTGACGTTGTAATTTAGAGCAGTAAATCAAACCAATCGGAGTGTAATATCGAGACAGGGGAGGGTGAGTCAGTTCGCTTTGATGGTCTCCGGAAGGAATCAGAGGGACCGCTGTAGAAACCTCTCTGACATGTCACTGTGCCTCGCTATTATGGCCGTCTGGCTTTTCCACAACGATCTCCTGTTCATCTGTTTGGCTCCTCCTCTCCCTCTATCTCTCTCTCTCTCTGCCCCGTTATAGCCTGGCTCTGGCCCTCTCCCTCCAAACAAAGGGCCCAGTTAATATGGGAATGTATTTACATGAAATTAAATACATCAAAAAGGCACAAGGAGAGCGCATCATGAAAACGTACTGAAGGCCCTGCGGAGCTCAACATTCATCTTGTGAATCAGAGATAAAAGGTGAGCATTTAATGCTATAAATCCAGTGTACTCCTTAAGCTGCTCTCTGCTCTGCTCGGCTAAACCATTAGAGAGAGAGAGGGATGAGGAAACAAGGAAAAAAGTACAGCAGCTCTTTCATTCTGTGAGCTCTCAAAGTCACATTAATGTCATAACTGGAGAAACCATTGCTGCATGGGCTTGGGCTGTACATGGTTCATAATCACACAACTATAGCTGCTCTCCAAGGACCAGGTAGAGAGAGGAGGAAGAGGAAGGTTTGTTTTCTTTAATCAGTCCGGGACTAATATGACATTTATTGACCTTTAAAACACACAATTCACAATTCATTGATCACTGTGATATCGTCATCTGTCAGGTCATCCCTGTTTCATGTGATTGAAGGCAAGAGAGAGTGAGAGAAAGAGGGAGATCAGTTCCCTGATTGTCTGTGGCACTTTGGGAGAAACCTAATAGTGGGAACATGTGTTTCTGTCTTCATGGTTTTCTGAGTGTGTGAAACACGATGGCTTCAAGCGGATGCAACATTTTGGGCCTAGCACCGACAGACTAACGTCTCACAGAGAGTGGCATTCCTCCTTCCCAATAAGGCCCCTACAAGGCGTGAGAAGAGGACTGACTACCTCTTGCATGTCAGTGTGATGGGAGAGAAAATGGTGTGTCAGTCACAACCACCCATGTGGTGTCATGAGTGTCATGAATATCAGATACAACGTTATTGTGATGAAGAGAACTCTTGGACTGTCACATGGAACCCATCACACTCATGTACAATGTTTTGGGTGTTATCAAAACATACTCGAACGGGCAAGAGGTCTGAAACACTCAAACTTGGACATGGTCAAATAAACACATGGGATGAAACACAATGGGTGAGGTAGTGGAGGTAACAAAAATACTGTGCTGTAGATTGAAAGCGAGCTGAGGCACATGAATGTGTCTGATTTGGCACGTTATCCCCAACACAGTGTTGCTTTTGACCAGAGCCTTTATGAGCCTGGTCAAAAGTTGTGCAATATGGGCCTGATTTCGACTTATGAAATTATTCCTTTTTTAAGCACGCCATTCCTACACACTTCTCAGTAGTTGGTATTCAGACTGTTATGAAGGTGCGTAAACAAGCTTTGCAGGCGTCCCTTGGACACACTGAATAAATGTAATTTGACTGCTGAAAACCCTCCCACTTAGTGGCCAAGAGATGTTCTTGTGGAGATTTCATTCAATGGGGTTTTCAGTACATTTATCTTAAGCCATCCCTTTAAATATGGTGTAGCTTCTAGTTTGAATTTTGTGGACAGACAATAGAATATATCGAGAGTACGGGTTCAGAATATTAGGGGTACATTTAAGAAAGCCAACTAAATACATGCATATTCATCTCCGTTTCAGCAAAAATTGGGAGAGAAAAAATACTCTGATCTTGTAGATTATTTAGGGTTAACAAAGTATTTATGAGTAGACTTTACACGGTAGTTTAACGGTAGTTTAACTCATTTAGAAATCTTTAACCCGTGGTAATGTTGGAAGTATCGTGCACATAGACTTACACAGTAATAATGACAATAATGTACAATAGTAGGCTATACCACGGAACTTCGTGATGACACAACCAAGTATTGCGCCAGGCGTCAGGTTCAAACTGTTACGGCTTGGTCTGCACGCCGCTCCATGACATTTTAATTAGCTTACATGTCTTTGTTCAGCACAAGAACTGTTTGTCGGGAGCTTCATGAAATGGGTTTCCATGACCGCACACAAGCCTAAGATCACCATACGCAATGCCAAGCGTCGGCTGGAGTGGTCTAAAGCTTAACTCCATTGGACTCTGCAGCAGTGGAAATGCGTTCCCTGGAGTGATAAATCACTCTTCACCGTATGGCAGTCTGGCGGACTAATCTGGGTTTGGCGAACGCTACCTGCCCCAATGCGTAGTGCCAACTATAAAGTTTGGTGGAGGAGGAATAATAGTCTGGGGCTGTTTTCATTGTTAAGGCTAGGCCCCTTAGTTCCACAGAATACAATGACATTCTAGACGATTCTGTGCTTCCAACTTTGTGGAAAGAGTTTGGGGAAGGCCCTTTCCTGTTTCAGTGAGGTCCATACAGAAATGGTTTATCAAGATCAGTGTGAAAGAACTTAACTAAACTGCACAGAGCTCTGACCTCAACCCCATCGAACACCTTTGGGATGAATTGGAACGCTGACTGTGAGCCAGGCCTTAGTGCCAAACATCAGTGCCTGACCTCACTAATGCTCTTGTAGCTGAATGGAAGCAAGTCCCCGGCAGCAATGTTCCAACATTTAGTGGAAAGCCTTCCCAGAAGACTGGAGGCTGTTATAGAAGCAAAGGGAGGACCAACTCCATATTAATGCCCATGATTTTGGAATGAGATGTTCGACGAGCAGGTGTCCACATACTTTTGGTAATGTAGTGTTTTTACAATTCCCTTATCCAAATGGATTACTCATTTACATATCTCTAATCAATATCTCTTATAAATATGTCAATTAAAGTGCATGGACAATGGTGTTATTTCTATCTGAAAAAAGTAGATGTTTTTTCTACTTGGAACCAGTACGTTCGCTAGAACTTCTTCATGGATTCTTCATGCGTAAAGGTGGTGGAATTATTGGGGAATTAAGTCAAAGTCAGAATACAGCATATCTGTACACATCTCAGCCACACCTTCATTTATTCGATCTCCACCCAAAATGAATAGTGGGTTAAAAGCACGCTATTCTCATGTTTAAGTTCGTCATAATACACATAGAGAAAAGTGCATAAAAAGGGAAATACATTCCATTTACGCGTGCGCTTAACTCGGGTCAGAATCGGGCCCTATATTGGGACAAATCCTGTGTGAGCTGTTCAGAGAAGAACTAAACCAGAGAGGACAGGAGAGTGGAGATGGAAGTGACTCCAGTCACTTTGGCTCATTGGAGGCTGGGAAGACACCTTTACCCAGGACACCCAGCCAGCCATCCCCAAACACAGTTTGCATCCCAAATGAGCCCTGGTCAAAAGTAGTGCACTATAAAGGGAATAGGGTACCCATAGGGCCCTGGTCAAAAGTAGTGCGCTATAAAGGGAATTAGGGTACCCATAGGGCTCTGGTCAAAAGTAGTGCACTATAAAGGGAATAGGGTACCCATAGGGCTCTGGTCAAAAGTAGAGGCACTATAAAGGGAATAGGGTACCCATAGGGCTCTGGTCAAAAGTAGTGCACTATAAAGGGAATAGGGTACCCATAGGGCCCTGGCCAAAAGTAGTGCACTATAAAGGGAATTAGGGTACCCATAGGGCTCTGGTCAAAAGTAGTGCACTATAAATGGAATAGGGTACCCATAGGGCTCTGGTCAAATGTAGTGCACTATAAAGGGAAAATATAGGGTGCCATTTGGGATGCAGATCAGACAGTGAGCACCGATAACATGGCTGTTATGACGTGGAGGGAAATTCAGCGCTCACTTAGAAGCTCTACAACCTTTTCTTACCTGTCACTCGGCCCACGTTCCCACAGCTCTGGTTTCCCACGCCCGGGGGACGATGTGAGGCAGTATTTTTCTTGTGTTAAATATGGATCATTGAGCTTGATGGCTTTTGGAAGGTAAAACCCAAGTGGAAATCTGTCTTCCTCCCTCTCTCCCTCTGTGTCCCTCCCTCTCTCTTTCTTACCTCTAAAAGCCTGGCATGTCGGGCCAGCTCCAGCTCCTTCTCATGTCCCCACTTACAAATGTGCGCTCAAAATGGCACCCTATTCCCTTTATAGTGCACTACTATACTACCCTTTGGACCATGGACAAAAGTAGTGCACTATATAGGGTACCATTTGGGACACACAAGTACTGTGGAGCACGGCGAGTAAGTGAGTGCACTATAAAGGGAATAGGGTACCATTTGGGACGCACAGGTACTGTGGAGCACGGCGAGTAAGTGAGTGAGTCCCACATCACTCCTTAATCCCAATTAAGGGGAAGAGGAGAGTGAAACCCTTCCCCTTTGGCCTCCTCACAGAGTGCCATTACCTCTCCCTGACCTTCCCCCACTCTCCTCCCCGCTCCCTCCTCTCCTTTCCACACCACTCCCTCCGGGCCTGTTCCCATCCACCTCTTTCCTGCTCCTCATCCTTCCCTCTATCTCCCTCTCATCAACCTTCTTTTCCTATCTTAGCCTGTAAACTCCTGTCCTCCCTACCTCCTCCCCCTTTCCTAACCTCCTTATCCCTCCCTGCAAACTCCTGTCCTGCTCCACTCCTCACCCCCCTCTCTTCTCCTCCTCCTCATCCCTCCCTCCCTGCCTGGGCCTGTGAACTCCGGTCCTGCTCCACTCCTCACCCCCCTCTCTTCTCCTCCTCTTCATCCCTCCCTCCCTGCCTGGGCCTGTGAACTCCTGCCCTGCTCCACACGGCAGTCATCAATGTGAGCTCTGTGGAACAGAGGGAATGTGAAGGTTACTGAGGCGACCTGTCTTGGGCAGAAGGGTTTGTTTTGGATCGTCATCAAGCATTTTTCTGAGTGCCACTCAGACAATCTGAGCCCTTGTCCCAAATGGCACCCTATACCATATATAGTGCACTACTTTTGACCAAGGCTCTGGCCAAAAGTAGTGCACTATGTACAGTAGGGAATAGGGTGCCATCTTTGGATGTAGCCTTAGGACTTCTCCAGATCCCCTTCTGCTATACTAAAGCCATTGTGTTTGAAGGTCCAGGCCCAGTTAGTGACACCTGAGTTAGTCATTTGGCCCGTTAGACAACATAACATTGTTTAATTAGGCAGCACTGCAGGCCTCAAGTTTCAACAAATAGACAGATATATAGACACAGGTTTCAGTCCTCACCCCGGGACCCTACTCAACTCAGAGCTCTCATTTAGGTGATGATTGATTGATTGATATCAATGGTCTCTCTGAGGCTAGGATGTCAACACAGCAGAGCTGTCTACGACAGTAATTGCTTAGATGATAAATAAATTAGCAATGATCACTGCTCTCTGGTGAAGTCAGACATCTACAGATGAAAGATGTGAATGTGAGGTTTCATCCCAAATGGCACCTTATTCCCTACATAGTGCATTACTTATGGGCCCTGGTGAAAAGTAGTGCACTATAAAGGGAATCAGGTTCCATTTCAGACATAGCATCTGAGTTCTATTTACACAAGTGTGCACTCAAAGTGTCTCTGTGAAGGTGTTTTTCTTCTTCATCGGTGCGAGTGAAAGTTGAGCTAAATGGCACTCAAGGGCTCAGAAACACATTCTAGACACACGATTCTAACAACCCCAAGTGTCCCATATCACTGTTATGAGAGGAAAGTTCTCTCACGGCTACAATCATCGTTCACTTGCCATACTTATTAACATCTTAAAAAGTACACATTTGGTTGAATATTTTAATATAAAATGTACAAATAAAAAGAAAACTCTTATAACTTGCCAAATAAAGTATTTCATATTCAGTCTGAAGAAAAATACCCTCACAGACTGAACTTCTGAATCCGATCAATGATACGGATGGCTAGAGGGTAATTATGAACCTAACATAACATGAACATGTAATAAAATGATGGGAAAACTTAAGGCTTAAACCGGAAGTGTAGATAAACATGGTATTCTAGTGGCTTAACCTGAAACAAAAATATCCTTTTAAATAAGATTGATAATCAGAAAAAAACTAAACAGGCGCACCTGTGATATAAAGACATGTTTTGATCAATAAAAATAAAGGGATAAAAGAAAAGAGAGAGAGAGAGAGAACAGCTTCAAAAGAGAAAACAGACACCAGACAGAGAAAGAGAGATAGCTGTGGTGCCTCTTCATGACCTTAGCTGGAAACGGAGCTAACTAACTAACACCTATGGTTGGTGGTGTAAGTGTGAAAACTTGGGAAGAGAGAGAACATGAGGTCACTGCTCGTGAGGTCACTGCACCCAGCAGGGCCTAAACCCAGACTACAGGAGTAGGGTTGGAGAATTCCGGTAAGGATTCGAGGATCTCCTGGTAATTCCCTCCTGATTCCAGGAATATTCCAACCAGGAATCCTGGAAAACCAAGGAATGAAAAATATATAAATAATTGCTACCCTATACAGGAGGAACTGTATGAAATGTCGAGAGGAAGCCGAATGAACCTTCCATTTGTGTAGTGTCTTTGAACATCAGACATGATTAGGGTTGCAACATTCTGGTAACTGTCCATACAATTTGGGGAAAGTTACCAGAATTTTAAACCCTCAACATCATAGCTCCAGAAATGATCTCATCAAACAATCCAACATACACTTTATAGTCTAGCCACCTAACTGTGGGATACAGAAACTGAATAGCAGGGAAAGGGTAGAGGGATAGACAGACAGACAGACAGACAGACAGGAGGGAAATTCAAAGAGAGGTGTGGAGGACTACCAACTCAACTACCCTTTCTCTATATAACCTGAACCTTGTTAAGTTAGAAGCAGCTACTTTTCTTCGGTCTGTTGTAAATCTATTAGCGCTATGGAGCCCTCTGTAAGGTTCCTTGTTTTAGGCCTGTTTTATGAGAATAAATTAAGGCTAACTCCACTCCACCCTAATTATACTAGATTGAGAACATTTTACTTACAAATGACAAGCCAATGTCTGGTAGTTTAATTGGCAAATTGTTTTGCTGCCTGGTCACCGTCATGAGTAAAGTATTCAAAGTAGGGTTTAAATATCTCTTTTTAATAGCTCCTAAATAAAAAAGTATAAAACACCTAGGCGTTGTCCTAAATCCCTATATAGGGAATAAGGGTGCCGTTTAGAATGCACTCTGTGTAAGTAGGGCACGGGAACTTGAGGTACAACGACAAGACACTGTCTGATGCCTTGAAAGAAGGCTTCCAACATCAAAGTAACGTCAGGAATCACCTCAGGTTATACAGTGACAGTATCATGGTGCTTGTTTATAAAATATGTTAGAAATATGTCATATATAAAAGGTATGTAAAATAGCAGAAAAATATGAAAATATATTAATTTCTCTTAAATAAAATGACACCTGTTGTTGCCCTTCGATGAGTGTACTGTAGCATTTTGCTTTGCCATCTTGGCATAACCGTCTATGGAAGCGATAAAACGGCAAGGGCATAGTTTATCGGAGTTTGAAGGTGCATCAGAAATGGCACCCTACCCCTATATAGTGGACTATTTTTGACCAGATTGCTATGGGCCTTGGTCAAAAGTAGTGCACTACATAGAGAAAAGGGTGAACTTTTGGACCGAAGCGGAGTTTAAGACTTGAAGGCAAAATGTTTATTTGTATCTCTTTCCCCATTATTCTCTTCTTGAGGCTTTGCAGTAACATACAGAAATGTACATGTAAACACCGCCCACTGTCAATTAAGAAACAGAAAAATACAAATCCCTTTGTTTTCTATAAACTAATGTTAAAAACACACTAAGGAAGGAGCTCGTAGTTACAGTACGTACTGGCACAGCACTGATTGGCAGTCACAGTGAAAGCGATCTGAAGACAGAGCAGCGGTCTAAAACCAGATCAGACCATCCCCACCCTCAAGATGTCCAGTGCATTGACTGTTGACTGAGCTGGACAGGGCCCAGTGGAAGACCCAGAGAGAGATACAGGCTTCGTCCCAAAATGGCACCATATTTCCTACATAGTACCTTGTCCAGAGCCCTGTGGGTAGTGCAATATATAAAGTCAGTTCACTGCTATCCAACAACGCCCACCACACACATGGCAGAAATAAGGGTAAAATATATAAATATACTAACAACTTTGTTAAAAAGTCCTTCCCTTTTTAATCTTCTTCCTCAAAAAGTCTCTCTCTCTCCGTGGTTCTCAGGAGTGAGTCCATCTGATGGGTATCCAGTGAGTGTCTGTCTCCATCTTCTTCAGAGCCGCATTCAGTTCACTGAATGCTGCTGTCAGGTCGTCGTTGACGATCACCTTCTCAAACAAGTGGCCGTATTGGCTCTCCATCTGCTGGCCGGTGCTCACCATTTCCAGGAAGTCCTCCTCCTGTTGGACAAGAATATCATGGAATAGAATAGATATTTTACTGTCTGTTTTGAGAGAAAAATAAATGTACTTTCTGCTTATCTCAGGGTCAAGCTGTTGTCGATGGCCTATGAAGAAAGAGTAACGGGCATGAGTTAGTGAGACATTCACATAAACACAAACATAACAGCCATAAAACAAATAAACAGACAGAATGACCCAATCTGTCACGTCTTATTCCGCTCCCCCTCTCTGGTGCTCATTTTCGCCTGTTTACTTATTATTACACACACCTGCCACCATCGTTACGCGCACCTGCGTCTCACCTGGACTCCATCACTTCTATGATTACCTCCCCTATATCTGTCACTCCCTTTGGTTCTTTTCCCAGGCAGTATTAGTTTCTCATGTCCAGACGCTACTCTTGTTTTGTATTGTCCTATTTATTATTAAAGTTACCCCCTGTACTTGCTTCCTGACTCCCAGTGTCTGCATTACACAAACAGAGAGCTGCTTGACCCTGAAGGTCACCTAGACCTCTTTACAAAACCTTACACACAAAACCTCAAGGAATTTTCATAATTTGCTCCATTGGATACAAAATAAAATAAAAAAGCCTAAAAGCAGAAAACATATCTGTGATTGACAAAGAGACAGACAAAACCAGTAACAGATCCATAATTGATACATGCCACTTTGGACATAGTGACAGGCCAATGACAGTGTGTGAACAAGGCATTCAAAATGGGAGGCCTTCAGAAAAGGAAATGGCTTGGGCACATGAACCTACTACTGTAGCTACACTTTACTGTATATACAAAAGTATGTGGACACCCCTTCAAATGAGTGGATTTGGCCGTTTCCCGTTGCGGACAGGTGTAAAAAAAATCGAGGTGAAGTCGAGGTGACAGGTGTATAAAATGCAACCTCTATAGACAAACACTGGCAGTAGAATGGCTTTACTGAATGGCTTTACTTTCCCGACCCCTCCAGTCTCAGCCTCCAGTATTTATGCTGCAGTAGTTTATGTGTCGGGGGGCTAGGGTCAGTCTGTTATACCTGGAGTATTTCTCCTGTCTTATCCGGTGTCCTGTGTGAATTTAAGTATGCACTCTCTAATTCGCTCTTTCTTTCTATCTTTCTTTCTTTCTTTCTCTCTCTCAGAGGACCTGATCCCTAGGACCATGCCTCAGGACTACCTGGCCTGATGACTCCTTGCTGTCCCCAGTCCACCTGGCCGTGCTGCTGCTCCAGTTTCAACTGTTCTGCCTGCGGCTATGGAACCCTGACCTGTTCACCGGACGTGCTACCTGTTCCCTGACCTGCTGTTTTCAACTCTCTAGAGACAGCAGGAGTGGTAGAGATACTCTGAATGATCGGCTATGAAAAGCCAAATGACAACTACTCCTGAGGTGCTGACCTTTTGCAACCTCGACAACCACTGTGATTATTATTATTTGACCCTTCTAATCATCTATGAACATTTGCACATCTTGGCCATAATTTCTACCAGGCACAGCCAGAAGACTGGCCACCCCTCATAGCCTGGTTCCTCTCTAGGTTTCTTCCTAGGTTCTGGCCTTTCTAGGGAGTTTTTCCAAGCCACCGTGCTTCTACACCTGCATTGCTTGCTGTTTGGGGTTTTAGGCTGGGTTTCTGTACAGCACTTTGAGATATCAGCTGATGTACGAAGGGCTATATAAATACATTTGATTTGATTTGATTTGAACATTGATCTATTTGCTGACTCGGTTTCATAAAAGAGTTTACAAAAGATGTGCATTGGAGATGTTGTACTCACTGTGACTATTAAAACCTACCGTAACCAGAAAAAGTGGATGGATGGCGGCATTTGTGCAAAACTGAAAGTGCGAACTCATTTAACCATGGAAAGAGGTATGGGAATATGGCTGAATATAAACAGTGTAGTTATTCCCTCCGCAAGGCAATCAAACAATCTAAATGCCAGTACAGGGACAAAGTGGAGTCGCAATTCAACTGCTCAAACACGAGACGTATGTGGCAGAGTTTACAGGAAATTACGGACTACAAAAAGAAAACCAGCCACGTCAAGGATGCCGATATCACGCTTCTACACAAACTAAACACCTTCTTTGCCCGCCTTGAGGATAATACAGTGCCACCGTCGCGTCCCGCTAACAAGGACTGCACCCCCCCCCCCCCACCCTCCTCCTTCTCCGTGGCCGACGTGAGTAAAACATTTAAACGTGTTAATCCTCGCAAGGCTGCTGGCCCAGATGGCATCCCAAGTCACGTCCTCAAAGCATGCGCAGACCAGCTGGCTGGTGTGTTTACATACATATTCAATCGCTCCCTATCCCTGTCTGCTGTCCCCACATGCTTCAAGATGGCCACCATTGTTCTTGTACCCAAGAAGGCCCCGTCGCACTCACTTCTGTCATCATGAAGTGCTTTGAGAGACTAGTCAAGGATCATATCACCTCCACCTTACCGGCCACCCTAGACCCACTTCAATTTGCATACTGCCCAAACAGTTCCACAGACGATGCAATTGCCATCACACTGCCCTAACCCATCTGGACAAGAGGAATACCTATGTAAGAATATTGTTCATTGACTACAACCCAGCATTCAACACCATAGTACCCTCCAAAATCTTGGAGCTGGAGGCCCTGGGTCTCAACCCCACCCTGTGCAATTGAATCCTGAACTTTCTGACGTGCCGCCCCCAGGTGGTGAATGTAGGAAACAACATCTCCACTTTGCTGACCCTCAACACTGGGGCCCCACAAGGGTGCGTGCTCAGCCCCCTCCACTACTCCCTGTTCACCCACGACTGCGTGGCCACGCACACCTCCAACTCAGTAGTGGGCTTGATTACCAACAATGATGAGACAGCCTACAGGGAGGAGGTGAGGGCACTCGGAGTGGGGTGTCAGGAAAACAACCTCTCACTCAATATCAACAAAACAAAGGAGATGATTGTGGACAGCAGAGGGAGCACCCCCATATACACGTCGAAGGGACAGCAGTGGAGAAGGTGGAAAGTTTTAAGTTCCTCTGCGTACACATCAGACAAACTGAAATGGTCCACCCACACAGACAGTGTGCGGTCTGCACAGGGTGGTGAGGGTGGTGCGGTCTGCACAGTGCATCACTGGGGGCAAACTATCTGCCCTCCAGAACACCTACAGCACACAATGTCACAGGAAGGCCAAAAATATCATCAAGGACAACAACCACTGCCTGCTCACACCGCTACCATCAAGAAGGTGAGGTCAGTACAGGTGCAGCAAAGCTTGGACCGAGAAACTGAAAAACAGGCCATCAGACTGTTAAAAGGCCATCACTAACATAGAGAAGCTGGTGCCTCCATACAGACTTGAAATCATTGGCCACTCTAACAAATGGATCAATAGTCACTTTATTATTGCCACTTTAATAATGATGTATACATGTCTTGCATTACTCATCCCATATGTATATACTGTATTTTATACCATCTATTGCACCTTGCCTATGCCGCTCGGTTATTGCTCAGCCATATACAGTGGCAAGAAAAAGTATCTGAACCCTTTTGAATGACCTGGATTTCTGCATAAATTGGTCCTCAAACAGACAAACATAGTGTGCTTAAACTAATAACACACAAATTATTATATTTTTCTTGTCTGTATTGAATACATAATTTCACAGTGTAGATTGGAAAAAGTATGTGAGTCAGGAGTCCGCTAACCTGGAGTCCAATCAATGAGATCAATGAATCAATGAGACTGGAGATGTTGGTTAGAGCTGCCTTGCCCTATAAAAAACACTCACAAAATTTGAGTTCGCTATTCACAAGAAGCATTGCCGGTAGAAATAACGCCGGAAGAAATGGCAGCAGTTTTAAGGGCGCCCAACCAATTGTGCTATTATGTGTTTTTTTCACGTTATTTGTAACTTATTTTGTACATAATGTTTCTGCAACCGTATCTTACGGCAAAAAAGAGCTTCTGGATATCAGGACAGCGATCACTCACCTCGGATTAGACAAAGAGTTTTTCTTCAACAAACAAGACGCATAAGACATCCTCCAAACAGCCGGCAGGGCCGACATCCACGTTATTTGCAAGTGGAAGCGACACAGGTACAGAGGACAAAGAGGCGGATGCCAGATCTGGACCCGAAAAAGGCGAGTGGGAAAGCTGCCGTTACCATCAATATTACTCGCCAACGTGCAATCATTGGACAATAAACTAGACGAGGTACGATCACAAATATCCTACCAACGGGACATCAAAAACTGTAATATCCTATGTTTCACGGAATTGTGGCTGAATGACGACATGGCCCGGCAAGATAGAACAGCACACGATGAGGGGGGCAGTCTGTGCATATTTGTAAACAACAGCTGGTGCACGAAATCTAAGGAAGTCTCTAGATTTTGCTCGCCTGAAGTAGAGTATATTGTGATATATTGCAGGCCACACTACTTGCCTAGAGAGATTTCAGCTATACTTTTTGTGGCTGTTTATTAACCACCACAGACAGATGCTGGCACTAAGACCGCACTCAGTCAGCTGAATAAGGAAATAAGCAAACAGGAAACCACTCACCGAGAGGTGGCGCTCCTAGTGGCCGGAGACTTTAATGCAGGGAAACTTAAGGACTGTTTTGCTATCACAGACTGGAACATGTTCCGGGATTCTTCCGATGACATTGAGGAGTACACCACATCAGTCACTGGCTTTATCAGTAAGTGCATCGAAGACGTCGTCCCTACAGTGACTGTACGTACATACCCCAACCGGAAGCCATGGATTACAGGCAACATTCGCACTGAGCTAAAGGTTAGAGCTGCCGCTTTCAAGGAGCAGGACTCTAACCCGGGAAGCTTTCAAGAAATCCTGCTATGCCCTGTGACGAACCATCAAACAGGCAAAGCGACAATACAGGGCTAAGATCGAATCATTCTACACCGGCTCCGACACTCGTCTTATGTGGCAGGACTTGCAAACTATTACAGACTACAAAGGGAAGCACAGCCGCGAGCTGCCCAGTAACACAAGCCTACCAGATGAGCTAAATCGCTTCTATGCTCACTTCAAGGCAAGCAACACTGAGGCATGCATGATAGCATAATCTGTTCCAGGCAACTGTGTGATCACACTCTCCGTAGCCGACGTGAGTAAGACCTTTAAACAGGTCAACATACACAAGGCTGCGGGGCCAGACCGATTACCAGGACGTGTGCTCCGGGCATGTGCTGTCCAACTGACAGGTGTCTTCACTGACATTTTCATGTCCCTGATTAAGTCTGTAACACCAACATGTTTCAAGCAGTCCACCATAGTCCCCGTGCCCAAGAACACAAAGGCAACCTGGACAAAAGGAACACTTATATGAGAATGCTATTAATTGACTACAGCTCAGTGTTCAACACCATAGTACCCTCAAAGCTCATCACTAAGCTAAGGATCCTGGGACTAAACACCTCCCTCTGCAACTGGATCCTGGACTTCCTGACGGGCCACCCCCAGGTGGTGAGAGCAGGTAGCAACACATCTGCCACGCTGATCCTCAACACTGGAGCTCCCCAGGGGTACGTGCTCAGTCCCCTCCTGTACTCCCTGTTCACCCACGACTGCATGGCCAGGCACGACTCCAACACCATCATTAAGTTTGCAGGTGACACAACAGTGGTAGGCCTGATCACCAACAACGACGAGACAGCCTATAGGGAGGTTGTCAGAGACCTGGCCGGGTGGTGCCAGAATAACAACCTATCCCAAGACTAAGGAGATTATTGTGGACTACAGGAAAAGGAGGACCGAGCACGCCCCCATTCTCATCGACGGGGCTGTAGTGGAGCAGGTTGAGAGCTTCAAGTTCCTTGGTGTCCACATCAACAACAAACTAGAATGGTCCAAACACCAAGACAGTCGTGAAGAGGGCATGACAAAGCCTATTCCCCCTCAGGAAACTAAAAAGATTTGGCATGGGTCCTGAGATCCTCAAAAGGTTCTACAGCAGCAACATCGAGAGCATGTTGCCTGGTACGGCAACTGCTCTGCCTCTGACCGCAGGGCACTACACAGGGTAGTGCGTACGGCCCAGTACATCACTGGGGCTAAGCTGCCTGCCATCCAGGACCTCTACACCAGACGGTGTCAGATGAAGGCCCTAAAAATTGTCAAAGACCCCAGCCACCCCAGTCATAGACTGTTCTCTCTACTACCGCATGGCAAGTGGTACCGGAGTGCCAAGTCTAGGACAAAATGGCTTTTCAACTGTTTTTACCCCCAAGACCCCTGAACAGGTAATCAAATGGCTACCCGGACTATTTGCATTGTGTGCCTCCCCAACCCCTCTTTTTATGCTTAACTATACATTCATGTACATACTACCTCAATTGGGCTGACCAACCAGTGCTCCTGCACAGTGGCTAACCGGGCTATCTGCATTGTGTCCCACCCACCACCCGCCAACCCCTCTTTTACACTTCTGCTATTCTCTGTTAATCATATATGCATAGTCACTTTAACCATATCTACATGTACATACTACCTCAATCAGCCTGACTAACCGGTGTCTGTATGTAGCCTCGCTACTTTTATAGCCTCGCTACTGTATATAGTCTGTCTTTTTACTGTTGTTTTATTTCTTTACCTACCTATTGTTCACCTAATAAATTTTTTGCACTATTGGTTAGAGCTGGTAAGTAAGCATTTCACTGTAAGGTCCACACCTGTTGTAGTCAACGCACATGACAAATAAACTTTGATTTGATGTGAACTATGCCTTGAACAAAAGAGATCTCAGAAGAACTAAGATTAAGAATTGTTGATTTGCATAAAGCTGGAAAGGGTTACAAAAGTATCTCTAAAAGCATTGATGTTCATCAGTCCACAGTAAGACAAATTGTGTATAAATGGAGAAAGTTCAGCACTGTTGCTACTCTCCCTATGAGGGGCCGTCCTGCAAAGACGACTGCAAGAGCACAGCCGCATAATGCTCTATGAGGTTATGAAGAATCCTAGAGTGTCAGCTAAGGACTTACAGAAATCTCTGGAACATGCTAACATCTCCACTATGCATAAAACACTAAACATGAATGGAGTTCATGGGAGGACACCACAGAGGAAGCCACTGCTGTCCAAACAAAACATTGCTACACGTCTGAAGTTTGCAAAAGTGCACCTAGATGTTCCAAAGCGGTACTGGCAAAATATTATGTGGAAACTACAGTTGAGTTGTTAGGGAAGGACCACAACACTGTGTGGAGAAAAAAAGGCTCAGCACACCAACATCAAAACCTCATCTCAACTGTAAAGTATGGTGGAGAGAGCATCATGGATTGGGGCTGCTCTGCTGTCTCAGGGCCTGGACAGCTTGCTATCATCGACGGATAAATGTATTCTCAAGTTCATCAAGACATTTTGCAGGAGAATGTTAGGCTGTCCGACCAAATTTAAGCTCAACAGAAGTTGGGTGATGCAACAGGACAACGACCCAAAACACAGAAGTAAATCAAGAACAGAATGGCTTCAACAGAAGAAAATACACCTTCTGGAGTGGCCCAGTCAGATTCCTGACCTCCACCCGATTGAGATGCTGTGGCCTAACCTCAAGAGGGCTGTTCACACCAGACATCCCAAGAATATTGCTGAACTGAAACAGTTTTGTGAAGAGGAATGGTCCAAAATTCCTCCTGACTGTTGTACAGATCTGATCTACAAAACTACAGAAAACTTTTAGTTGAGGTTATTGCTGCCAAAGGATGGTCAACCAGTTATTAAATCCAAGGGTTCACATACTTTTTCCACCCTGCACTGTGAATGTTTACACTGTGTGTTCAATAAAGACATGAAACCATATAATTGTTTGTGTGTTATTAGGTTAAGCAGACTATTTGTCTATTGTTGTGACCTCGATAAAGATCAGATAAAATTGCATGACAAATTTATGCAGAAATCCAGGTATTTCCAAGGGGTTCACATACTTTTTCTTGACACTGTGTTTATATGTATATATTCTTATTTTATCCCTTTACTTAGATGTGCGTGTATAAGGTAGTTGTTGTGGAATTGTTAGATTACTTGTTGATATTGCTGCATGGTTGGGACTAGAAGCACAAGCATTTTGCAACACTTGCAATAACATCTGCTAACCATGTGCATGTGACCAAAAAAATTAGATTTGATTTGATTTAGCTAGCTCCTTTTTCTAAAGGAACACTGGGCTTCAGATCTCCGCTGAGATATGGTCACACTCAGGGACTCTGCCAAACACACAAATATAAATACTGTACACATACTGTATTCAGAAACATTCATAGGCAGGAACACAAACAGAAACAAACAAATTGATGCACAAAAACACACTGACGACAGACACTGACAGACAGACAGAAGAATACAATTTTAGAATGTCCCCCTTGCTAGTGGTTTTAACACCTCATAGTTGATTAGTTAAATGGTCACCATGACACAGACTGCATTTTCAAGCCAGTCTACAAACATTTACATTTGAGTCATTTAGCAGACGCTCTTATCCAGAGCAACTAGGGTTAAGTTCCTTGCTTAAGGGCACATCAACAGATCGTTCATCTAATCGGCTCGGGGATTCAAACCAGCAACCTTTCAGTTACTGGCGCAATGCTCTTAACCATTAGGCTACCCTGCCTCTGAATGCCAACACTGCCCTCTATGGTATTTGTATTTATTATGGATCCCCATTAGCTGCTTCCCTGGGATGCAGCAAAATTAAGGCTTTTATATACAATTAAAAACATTACAGATTTCACAACACATTAAGTGTGTGCCCTCAGGCCACTACTCTACTCTATTATGGACAGACCTCTTCCCATCTCAGATACTGTTGCATCAATATGTTTTGACCATGACTCTCTCTCTCTCTTTCTCTCTCTCATCTACTGTACAAGGCAGTAAAAATCCACCCACATTATCTCACAGTCTATTGTCTTCTGCAAGAAGACATGATGGTTTTATCATCCTCTGTCTCAGAGGAAGGGATAAGGTTGAGGAGGGAGCACTAGGTTCGTTGGCCTGGGCTGAGAGGAAGTTGAAGCGGCTCAGTCTGTCGGTCCGTCCACCATATATTCCCTCCAGTGATCTGAGGCTGCTGATCCTTGGTAGCCTTCCTCTGTGGTCAGCCCTCAGAAAGCCTAGAACTGCTGGATGTGGACCCAGTGACCCAGGCTACATCCCAAATAGCTCCCTATATAGAGCACCCATTAGAGCTCTGGTCAAAAGTAGTGGTGCAGGGAATAGGGTGCCATTTGGGAAGCACACTCAGCTACTACCGCCAGCAGCTCTCCAACCCTTTGAACCTTAGACCAGAAACTGGCAGCCATAGAGATACATTCAATTATTGAATTCTATGCTTGCAGCAGGGCAGTGGGGTAGACACTGGACAGAACGAGCCCTAGAGACGCTGTGTATGCCTTTTCCATGTCAACCAGTCAGGCAGTGTCCATGCCATGGCATGTCTCCCTCTCTATGATCATAGCAGGCCAGGTAAGGGTGACCGTTTACATTATGGGGAGAGAAGGAGAGAAAGAAAGAAAACAAGAACATGAGAGAGACAGACAGACAGACCAAGATGGACAGAAAGAGAGAGGAAGAGAGAGATAGGGACAGAAAGACAGGGAAAGAGAGAGAGAAAGACAAAGAGAGAGAGAGAGAAAGAGAGAAAACCAGAGACAGAGACGAGGAAAAAGAAAGAGACAGAGAGAGAAACAGACACCAAGAAAGAAACAGAGACCAAGAAAGGGACACAGAGATCTCAGAGCCAGCATCAGGACTCATCCCTCTCTTCAGTCTCTTCTCAGTCCTGGCCATCAGCAGGAGTTCTTGGCCATCCCCTCGGCCCTCAACGGAAAATCTGCTTTTATTCATATACATAAAAAGCACCTGCCCTATGTATTAAAATGACATAAAATATCAAAACCGATCTGGTTCGGCAAAGAGGTCCCCGATTTACTCTGAAAGAAGACATAATGTCATTGCTTTGGCTAGAGGGAAAGGTAAGATACCCTATCTCATGATCCCTTTACTTATTATACTGCTATTACTAGGAATAGGAATCTGGACACATTCATTACCATATTTCAGTATATATCTGATTATATCAGAGTTTTTGGGGCTCATATTAAGTGTCAGACACATTTAAAAGCAGATATGAATGTATTACAGGTTAAACAATAGAGCAGTATACAGCTCTGTTAAAACAATGAAAAGTCTGTTCTCCAGAAGTCTGGATGGGACAATGGATTATTCTAACAGACCCGAGCTGCTGCCTCTAGCATTCTCACTGAAATAAATACAGCAGGACGAGAATAAAATACCGCTGTGACATTTCCACCAAACAAGGTTTTTCTTTCTTTCTTTAATAGCTGCGATCTGATGGTTTAAAACTCTGCCTGTCAATCTCTATAAAGGTTTACACTGGACACTTTCCAACCAGGTAACAAAAAGAAACGTTGAGGTTGCATTTATGTTACCTGAGAGAACTATAGATCTAATAAAGGTATTATAGTCCAGAGCAAGTCTCAAAAGTCTGCCCTGTCTCTGACAACTAGCGCTTACTGTTCATAGGAGTCACACTGAGAGCAGAGAGAGACCAAAAGTTTTTCACCCAAAAGTCATACAACGGTCAATAGCATGGCCTTTGACCTCTGACCTCTATATGACCTCTCACCCCACAGGATGGTCATCATCGTGTATGATGGCACTGCTTACCTACGGCCTCGTAACTAACCTTTACACCTTAATATCTAAGAGCCCAACAATAATTTTCTTTTTTCTTATTGAGATAAAAAGAAAAACACATCAGAGATCTCAGAGATGTTGACAGTAAATGACTGGGATGTGGTCATACTGACTTGAATACAGTATGTCATTATGTCAGTGCGGTGATTCGTTGAATGTGTGTAATCATTTCATGCTTTAAGTAAGGATGACTTTAAGAATAGCTGCTGAGCCTCTGACATGTTTAAAATAGTGACGGTACATCTCAGTGACGGCTCAATGAAGGATGTTTTGAGTGAGAGCTGACCTGCTGTGTGCGACCCTGTCCTTTTCCAGAGCCCTGCTGTGCTTTGCTGTGCTGTGTGTTGCGTTAGGTCATGGTGAACACACAGAGAGGTGTGTGTGGAGTAACACCTCAGAGTGGGTCTGAGGTTGTGTTCCAGATGGCTCCCTATTCCCTTTATAGTGCACTACGTTTAACCAGGACCCATAGGGCTCTGGTCCAAAGTTGTGTACTATATAGGTGGCGGCTTTGAGGCATTACCATTCGGCCATCAGATGAGCCGCCAGCCAATCTGATCTGCACCTGCGGCCTTCCCCCTCCTCCTCTACACTCCCCTCTCACGTCCTGTTTGACGGCGACCTTGTGGAAAGCCTCCACACCTCCAACATCACAGCCAGACTCTCTCTCCCTCTTTCTCCCTCCTCTCCTCTCTCATTCTCACCTCCCCCTCCCCCTCTTCTCTGTCTCTCTATCCCCCCTCCCCTTCTCTCCTCATCGGCCCAGCTTGTGGCTGTGACCAGGGCTATGGCCCGTAGCGTGGCCCCACGTAGGGAGAGACGACCTGACGGGGGCTGGGAAAGCCATCAGCCACCACTACGGCAACACGCTTCAGGCTAATTGGTTTCACGTGGGGCCCGGCTGTGAGTTGTGACTGGCTGGTGTATAAAGGTGTGTAACACACACACATGCACGCAGGTATCCAGACACGCAACCACAAGCAGACACACGCACACACACACACACACACACTAGCCTGCAGCAGAAAAGTGTGTGTAGTAAAGATGACATCACCACTACCACAGCTAGCTCCCCCAGAGCCCCAGATGGTCTCTGTTATTCCTTTAGGTGGGCTTCAGGGAGGAATAAACTGCGAGGGTCTCTGATAACCTCCTTCTTGTTAACCAGCAGCTAGGCCATGTGGTACTCTAACACTGCTGGATCACCTTTGGTCCCACCTTATAACGTCACATTTATGAGGCTTCTGAGTGGTGCAGCAGTCTAAGGTACTGCATCTCAGTGCTAGAGGGATCACTACAAACCCTGGTTCAATTCCAGGCTGTATCACAACCGGCTGTGATTGGGAGTCCCATAGAACGATGCACAATTGGCCCAGTGTCGTCCGGGTTAGTGTTTGGCCGGGGTAGGCCGTCATTGTAAATAAGAATTTGTTCTTAACTGACTTGCCTAGTTAAATAAAGGTAAAATATATAAACATAAACATGGACGTAAACACACCATGTCACTTTTACAGAAGACGTCTGAGTGGGAAGTGTGCTTCCAATGCAATTAAACAACCCATTCTGTGAATATTTTCAATTTTTTTTCAGTTTGAACAAAAAAATTATGTTATTCTAAAACACTGCCTGTTTTACCGGAGTGTTTTACTTTAAACTTTGTTTCAAGGCTTCTCTGTCACTGTGCCATTTTTTGGCAAGGTGAAACATTCAAAGGTTTCTTCTCTTGGCCAAGGAGAAAAGGCTTCTCTTGATAATATGAAAAGATTTCAAAGTTTATGTTGATGTGTCTTACCGAGAACGGCGTGGCGGATCCCTTGTCGTCCTTGCCTGAGATGACCTTAGCGTTCCTTCTGGTCTCCCGTAGGCGCTCGATGGGCGGCGGCTTCACAAACACCACGTAGGGTTTAAACTCTGCCGTCCTCAAGTGCTTTATCATCTGCAACACACAGAGGAGAGAGAAACAGATGCAGTAAGAAAAAGGAACTATCGATTTACTTAGGTGTAAAACAACTCATACAGTTTCAAACCATTTCAAAGTACAAAGAATCCCAGAGGATGACACATGAATGCATTAAATGTCCAAAGTGATCCTCGACCAAGGGAAGGTGCTCTATAGGTGACAGGTTATTAGTCTTCAAACAACGAGGACCTCGGTCCTCCCAACACATTAGTCAGGGGAGTAGAGGATACGACTGGGTCTTGTTGATCTATCTGGAGATATCGCATTGTGAAAGAGTGAAATTAGTCACAGATCTCAGTCTGTCGAGCTGGTCTGTCCCAGCACTGAGGCGATGAAACATTACAAGGCTGGGTCGCGTTGACACGTAGCATGCAGCATGTGTGTGTGTGTGTGTGTGTGTGTGTGTGTGTGTGTACAGAACCGCAGCAGAGTGGAGTGTTAACCAGCGCTGGTCTGCTTCCTCTCTCGCTGTGTTCTGGGAAGCGGGTCCAAAACCCCAGGCCGACACAAAGGTTGTGCCCCAAATGGCACTCTATACCCTATCTAGAGCACTACTTTTGATCATAGGGCCCTAGTCAAAAGTAGTGCACTAAATAGGGAAAAGTGTGCCATTTGGGACGCAACCCCGAAGACATGAGCGAAAGACTACCATTCGTCTCCCTCACAGAGAGAGAGGAGAGCAGAGGAGATGAGGAAAGTAAAGCTTTCATCAGGAGCTCAGACAGTCAGCAGGGGACCAGACAACATCACTCGCTCTGCAACACTGCTCTGATATGAAACTCATGTGATCGACTACTGCGGGGTAAAGAGCCAAAATGGAGCACGCACACACACACAGAGCAGTATTACCCAACACGCTGGCACGAGTGCACACAGATCCACACACACACACAGCAGGGGCTACCGAGAGGCTCTGTTAACAGCTTTCTACTTGGTCAGGGAGGGACGGTTTGAAAACATTCCAGCAATCTATGTAATCTATATAATAGTGTATTTCTGCCCGTGAATCATTATCTACTCAGATTTAACAAACAGAGGACGCCTTTGAGGCAGAGGCATGTCTGAGTGTGTGTGTGTGTGAGAGAGTTAGGGTTGGGCCAGGGTGCTAGACCTGGCCTGGGATAATAGGATTTTAGCCATGGTGGCTTGTGGGGACTCAGCGACATACAGGCCACTTATGAGAGGCTGATCGCACCACCCAGACACATAAGCCAAAGAGGAAATCTTCAAATAAGGAAAATTACCGGTAATTGCTGCTAAAAATGCCAATTTAAGCCGCTTTTGGTTGGTAACCCAGTAAGCAGTCAAGGCCTCTGGAAAGCCGGCACTGCCTCTGAGGGATGAGATTCCTCTAGGAGATAGGCAGAGTGTGCCAAAGGGATATAAATATAGAGGAGAGAAGGATAAAGGGATGAAGGGAGGGATGGAAAGACATAGGGAGGGAAAATGAAGGGTAGAGTGGAAGAGCAGAGGGAAGGCAAGGTTGTGTCGGCAACTTGTGTCACTGACATGACACAGAGGATGGAGGGAGTGAACGTGAAGGGTAGAGTACAGGCAAAGAATGAAGGCATGGAGGGTAGAGGGAAAGTAAGGGAAGGATGTATATGTGTCGGGGACTTGTGTGACTCACATGAGGCTGAACGTCCAGCAGGCACACCTTGTTCTTGGACAGGACAGAATGCACAGAGTCCAGACTGGTCCCATAGTAGTTCCCGTTATACTCACCATGCTCTACGAATCTACACACACACAGAGACAGAGAGGCAGAGCGGCAGAGAGACAGACAGAGAGAGAGAGAGAGAGAGAGAGAGAGAGAGAGAGAGAGAGAGAGAGAGAGACAGAGAGAGAGAGAGAGAGAAAGAGAGAGAGACAGAGAGAGAGAGAGAGAGAGAGAGAGAGAGAGAGAGAGAGAGAGAGAGAGAGAGAGAGAGAGAGTTTTGAGTTTTTATAAAACCTTTATTTTTTACTCAAGTGTTAACATAAATAATGACACACTGCCTTTTCAGAAATGAAACAACAAATGTAATTCCTAAACAAAAATAAATGCATAACATATACATTCAACTTATTTCAGCAGCAAAAAATAATTTCCCCTCCTCTACAAAACAAAGCGCTCCTTCGTAGGCCCACTTCTCCTCAAATAATAGGAGATCTTTTACAGCTGAAAAGAACTTAAAATCTACTTTTATTCTTGCTTTCACTAAACCTTTAAAAACACATCTTACATCCTGCCCATATCCCGTTTCTATCTTATGTTTCCTACTCAGAAAAATGTACATCTTAGCTTGTCCCAAAATAAAATTTAACATTTGACATTTTCTTTTCTGTTGTTTACTATATTGAAACCCCAAAATAAAAACAGTGTTATTGAAAAACTCCCCTACAGCTTTAAACAAAGATTCCAGCATTTCCAATAGAGGTTTTATCCTCTCACACTCCATAAAACAGTGAAAAATGGTTTCTCTTATATTACAAAAAGGACATCCATCTCTAACATCTGAGTTAATAACAGATACAAAAGCATTAACTGCAATGATGCCATGTAAAACCCTCCATTGCATATCACCCTTTGTAACGGTGGCTTGTACAGTGCTCTCCATGCTGGCTTTACCTTGTCATCAATGCCCAATTTTACCCTCCATGGAGTATCTTTTCTATTTTTCAATTTATCTTTATTCAACACCTTGACACACCCCCTATACAATTCCTTCCCATTCACCTCATCCAAACCCACCTCCTCCAACCCTCTCAAATCCAGCAATAACGCCTTTCTTTCTGACTCTGGGATATTTGGTGTAATCCCTAGTTTTGGAAATGAGACGTCTTCATCTTGCACCTTCTTCTTGTGGCTACTAAGCATACCCCATTCTTCCGCTGACAGAGCCTTCCTACAGCTCCCCAGCATTTGTCCGACAATCCTTTCCGACCTCATCCCCAAATGTTCTGCCACCCGTCTTCCATCCATTAAGGCGGGCCCAGCCATGGCCATTAACTGTCTTAAGGTGATGATTTTCCCCTTCACCAGAATCTTGGAGAAATGTGGAACAGCTGCAGTTGTACAATCCAGTCTTGCCCCATACACCAGACGTTCCTCCAACAGCCAATGCACTGACTCCGCTGAAGTTCGTCTGGACACCTTCATTATGCTCCACACTCTGAGAAGGCCTCTGTAAAACGGAGGTACTCCCTCCCTAGAAATCTGGCTACTATCAACCAGAAATAAAGCCTTCTTTAAACCTAATCCTCCAACCCGCTGTAATATAAGACCTGCCACCCCTCTCCACACCACATTTTCCGGTCCATAAAGCAACCTTTGAATAAACTGAAACCGGAAAGCAGCAGCCCTACTAGCAAGATGTACAATACCTTGTCCCCCCTCCTCTTTTGACAAATACAAAACACTTTGTAGAACCCAGTGATATTTATCCCAAAAGAAATCCACAATAATTGCCTGTATCTTAGCCAGAAGGCCAGATGGTGGTTCTAAAACTGACAACCGATGCCACAGTGCAGAGGCAATCACTTTGTTAACTATAATAGTGCGCCCCCTATATGACATACGAGATAGTAACCAACGCCATCTCCTCATCCTCCCTTCCACCATTTCAACCACCCCACTCCAATTTTTTTCCATAGTCCCCTCATCTCCTAGGTACACTCCAAGATACTTAAAACCTCCCTTACACCATTCTAGCCCCCCTGGCAAAGCCATGATCCCTCCAGACCATTCTCCAATCTGTAAAGCACAACTCTTTTCCCAATTTACCTTTGCAGAGGATATTCCCCTAAAACGATCAACCATTAGACTCAAGCTATCCACCTCCGCTTGATTTTTCACTAGCACAACTACATCATCAGCATAGGCTGAAAGACGAATAGGAGGAATATCCTCTGAAAGGCACACCCCTGCAATGCGACTTCTAATGCTATTTAGTAGTGGCCCTATAGCAATAGCATATAACATCCCTGACACAGAACATCCCTGCCTAATACCTCTACACACTTTAAAAGGAGCACTCAAACCACCGTTAACTTTCAATACACTTTCAATGTCACCATATATCACCTTTATCATGGCAATAAAACCAGAGCTGAACCCAAACGCCTCAAACGTGTGCCATAAATATTGATGTTCAACTCGGTCAAATGCCTTTTCCTGATCAATTGAAATTAGACCAGCATCCAACCCAATAGCCCTAGAGACGTCCAAAAAATCACGAATCAGAGAAATG